>NC_090281.1:39568169-39868169 GCF_037392515.1 Haliotis asinina | reverse complement strand
TTGTACCCACGCGGACTTGAAATTGCCGGTCATGTAAAAACCGTGATATAAAAAGAGGCAGACGGCCTCTCAACCCAAAGTCATGTAAATCCTTCAAAATACCATGCTTCCAGGTCGTATCATAAGCTTTTTCGAGATCAAAGAAAATCGATACTGCATGTTGTTTATTGACCATAGCATTTTTCACGAAGGATTCTAAACGTACCAAATGATCAATGGTACTTCGATTTTTTCTGAAACCACATTGAATATTTGTGATCAGGTTATTGGTTTCAAGATACCAAGTTAGTCTATTATTCACCATACGTTCCATGGTTTTACAGACACAGCTAGTGAGAGATATCGGTCTATAATTTGATGGATCTGTATGATCCCTGCCAGGTTTGGGTATTGGGACTACAATGGCATTACGCCATGAAGGAGGAAATTTTCCAGACGTCCATATTTTATCAAATATGTCTAAAAGTGTGACCAGGCATGGCTCAGGTAAGTGTTTCAGTAACTGGTAATGTATATTATCATTACCAGTTGCAGTGTCATGAACTTGCTCAAGAGCAGTATGTAGCTCATGTAATGAAAACACTTCATTATAATCTTCACCGTTATTTGATTCAAAATTAAGTTTTGTCTTTTCCTGTTGTTTCTGATATCTCTGAAACTCAGGAACATAATTTGTTGATGAAGAATTTTTGGCAAGAGTTTCGCCAATTTTATTTGCAATTTTACATTTATCCGTAATTAAATTCTCACCATCTTTAAGATGGTGAACAGCCGATTTTGTGCATTTGCCTTTTATTCTCTGAATCATATTCCATACTTTGGACATAGGCGTTCGTGAATAAATTTTGGAAATATAGTTCCTCCAGGATTGCCGTTTGTTTTGCTTGAAGGTACGACGTGCCTTCGCATTTAGTATTTTAAATTTATTTAAGTTATGGACAGTTGGGTGTTGACGAAAATATTTCTCTGCCTTTTTCCTTGCTTTCCTAGCATTTTTGCAGTCAGCATTAAACCATGGCTTCCGTACATGTGGAGCTGTAGAGGACCTTGGTATACACTCATCAGCAATTTTATTTAAGGCATCAGAAAACACCTGAATAGGATCAGCAATATCCAAGAAACATTCGGGTCTTAGTCTAGATGTGCATAAGGTTTGAAATAAGGACCAATCTGCTTTGGAAAAATTCCATCGTGTGTAAGATGCAGAATCAGTTGGAGAAGTTCCTGATAGTATCGTAGGAAAGTGATCACTTCCACAAAGGTCATTGTGGACTGACCATTCAAATCCATTAAGTACAGTAGAGTCTGCAAGAGACAAATCCAGAGAAGAGTAGGTGCCGGTTGCAGGATGCAGGTAAGTACTCGAACCATCGTTGTATATACACAAATCGTTATTGGAGATAAAATCTTCCAGTGTTTTACCTTTAGTGTTGGTATTTGTACCACCCCAGAGTGGATTATGGCCATTAAGATCACCCATTATAATGCAGGGTTTCGGAAGTTGATCATAAAGAGCTTGAAGATCAGACAAATGAAGTGTGGAAGAAGGCGGAATATACAGTGAGCATATTGTAAAAGCAATATGAAGAGTTAGTCTCACTGCAACGGCTTGAAGGTTAGTTTGTAGTGTTACTGGGCTGTGAATAACATTATGCTTAACAAGGATCGATGATCCACCGGTGGCTCGATCACCCGGAGGTGAGAAAGAATGATATGCATCAAACTGACGTAAAGTAAAAGTATCTGTCTGTTTGAGGTGCGTCTCCTGTAGACAGACAGCTGATGGTGCAAAGTCTTGGACTAATAGCTGTAATTCATTAAAATTAGTCCTTAATCCTCTACAATTCCACTGTACTATATTGTTGGAAGACATTATCTTTTAGGTGGGTTGATTGGGGATCTACCCCGAACTTTTTTTGAGGGCGACAAACTGTGGGCCCTAGAATGGACGTTTTCGGAGACGTCCATGTCCTCGAGAGATCCATATTTGTTATATAGCTGAATTCTATTTTCCGAGCCTTTTGGGGCTCTGCCACTTTGCTTTTTGGGAGCATCGTGCTTCAGTTTAGTTTTGCTTTTCACAGCTTGCTGACTATCAGATGATGACTGAGACTGTGACCTTGATTGAGAAGACGACGTATGATTAGATGACTGTTGTGAAACTTCCTCTGACGTACTAGGTATTGATTCCGCAGTTTGAGATGATGTAGCAGGATATAGATTCTGTGGAGAGTTGCCTTTTATCCAAGTCAAGTTTGTTTGGCAGCTTGTGGTTGATTTAGATACTTTAGGGCTTAGCTCGATTGGTGTTTTGGTTACTGAAGCATAACTCTCTGTCAGCTCAGATCTCTGTACAAGTTTCTTGGCATCAGAAAAACTAATGTTCTGGGTAAATTTGATCTTGTTGATCTGCATTTGTTCTTTCCAAATTGGACATTCTTTAGAGAAAGAGGAATGATCACCTGAACAGTTGGTGCATTTCTTAAAAGTACTTGTACAATCTTCAGTTGTGTGTGTCTTTTCACCACAGTGAGCACACACAACAGACAATGTACATGTATTCACACCATGGCCATACTTCTGACATTTAAAGCATCTCAGCGGATTGGGAATGTAGGTGTCAACAGTGATATTACAGTAACCTGCCTTCAAGAACTTGGGAGCAGTTGGTGACGAAAAGGAAAACAGGTAGGTATTTGTTTGAACAGTTTCATTGTTTTTACGTGTTGAAAAGCGTTTTACATAGAGTACACCTTGGTCTTTCATTTCAGTCGCGATGTCAAGTTCTGTCATGTCAGAAAATAACCGATCACGGTCTCTGATGATACCTTTGCTCGTGTTTAACGTCTTGTGAGCAGAAACAGTAACGGGAATGCCAACAAACGATTCTGTACTCAACAAATTGACTGATTGCTGCCGTTTCCCGCACTCAACCTGCAGTGCACCTGAACGTAACCGTTTAATGCTCTTAACTTCCCCGGCAATACCTTGAATACCTTTGGCAACTGCAAACGGGTTCAGTTTTAGAGGTGTTTTGTCAACAGTTTCAATCACAAGAAAGCGTGGCCAAAAGTCAATTGCTCTGGACGGTCGAAGGTCATCATCATCAACATCATTTTCAAGAGGACGTTTAGTTTTTTTGGTGGGGATTTCATAAGCCATGTTTAGGGTTTAGATTTCATCATCCGAGCTCCCCACCCACCACGGAGTATCACAAGGACAATGCTAAAAACAAGCGGATCTCCAGCTTGCAGCACCAAGGATACCCAGATGATATACTCAAGCAGAATAATATAAAAGTAATTATTCCACCTGATTGGCCCATGATCCACCGCCTTCTGGGCTTACGACTCTAGGCAAAAACATACATAACATGATACATTTGAAATAACAGTCTCAAGATAGGACTAAGCATGAAACATAAAATTAACAATTTCATAAATTGTGAGCATACACAGTTGCAGCTCAGGGCTTGGCGTGACCAGCCGATTGATAGAACTGGGCCAGTTCTACCACCCGTCTAGGTGAAGTAAGGGCCAAAGTGGTGTGTTGGGCAAATGGAAAGCAGTTAAAAGCCCAAATGCCCTCAACCACCAGGTTCCCGTCCTCCACCGACACGGGACGCAACCCACGGCAAACAGGTTGCCCAATTTAGTCGCCTCTTACGACCAGCAATAGGGTGCTGTGGACACATTCTGCCCCGGGTCCACACGGGAGAAGAGCACTTAGCGTTACCCAGCACCCACCACGAGGAGGTGGCTCTTCATGGGTGCCTTAATACTAAACAAAGTGACAGACAAAATACTACCTTGAGGGACACCCTGATCCTGATTATAATGATCAGACAGGGTAGAACCTACTCGGACTTGAAATTGCCTGTCTTTTAAAAACTCTGATATAAAAAGAGGCAAACGACCTCTCAATCCAAATTCATGTAAATCCCTCAAAATACCATGCTTCCAGGTCGTATCATAAGCTTTCTCAAGATCAAAGAAAATTGATACAGCATGTTGTTTATTTACGATTGCATTTTTCACGAAGGATTCTAAGCGTACCAAATGATCAATGGTCCTGCGATTTTTCCTGAAACCACACTGAATATTTGTAATGAGATTATTGGTTTCAAGATACCAAACTAATCTATTATTCACCATACGTTCCATGGTTTTACAGACACAGCTAGTGAGAGATATCGGTCTGTAATTCGACGGATCTGTATGATCCCTGCCAGGTTTTGGTATTGGGACTACAATGGCATTACGCCATGAAGGAGGAAATGCTCCAGACGTCCATATTTTGTCAAATATATCTAAAAGTGTGACCAGACATGGTTCAGGCAAATGTTTCAGTAGCTGATAATGAATATTGTCATCACCTGCTGCAGTGTCATGAGCTTGGTCAAGAGCTGTATCTAACTCATGTAATGAGAAAACTTCATTATAATCTTCACCATTATTTGATTCGAAATTAAGTTTTTTCTTTTCCTGTTGTTTCTGACATCTCTGAAACTCAGGGACATAATTTGCCGATGAAGAATTTTTGGCAAGTGTTTCGCCAATTTTATTTGCAATATGAGACTTGTCAGTAATTAATTACCTTGGACATTGGCGTGCGCGAATTAATCCTGGAAACGTAGTTCCTCCAAGATTGCCGTTTGTTGTGTTTGAAGGTACGACGGGCTTTCGCATTGAGGATTTTAAACTTATTCAAGTTGTGGACAGTTGGATGATAGCGGAAATAATTTTCCGCCTTTTTCCTCGCTTTTCTGGCTTGCCTACAATCGGAATTGAACCATGGTTTCCGTACATGTGGAGCAGTAGAAGACCTAGGTATACACTCATCAGCTATTTCATTTAAAGTGTCAGAAAAAAGCCGAATAGGATCAGTTACTTCACTGAAACACTGCGGCCGTAGTTTAGATGTGCATAACGTTTTAAATAACGACCAGTCTGCCTTGGAAAAATTCCATCTTGTATAAGATGGAGAATCAGATGGATTAGTTGCTGTTAAGATAGTTGGAAAGTGGTCACTTCCACAGAGGTCATTGTGGACTGACCACTCAAATTCATTTAGTAGAGAAGGGTCTGCAAGAGACAGATCCAGAGAAGAGTAGGTGCCAGTTGCAGGGTGCAGATAAGTGCTTGAATCATCATTGTATATACACAAGTCATTATTGGCTATGAAATCTTCCAGTATTTTACCTTTAGAGTTTGTGTTTGTACCACCCCAAATCGGGTTATGTCCATTGAGATCACCCATTAAAATACAAGGTTTAGGAAGTTGGTCATAGAGAGCTTGAAGATCAGACTGCTGGAGTGCTGAAGAAGGTGAAATATATAAAGAGCATAGTGTAAAGGTAACGTGAAGAGTTAGTCTCACTGCAACAGCTTGGAGACTAGTTGTGAGTGTTACAGGGCTATGGATAACATCCTGTTTTACAAGAATTGAAGACCCTCCAGTGGCCCTATCACCTGGAGGTGAAAAACAATTATATGAAGTGAACTGACGTAGATCAAAAGCGTCTGTCTCCTTCAGATAGGTTTCCTGGAGACAGAAAGCGGATGGTGCAAAATCCTGGACAAGTAGCTGTAACTCGTTGAAATTGGTCCTTAGGCCTCTACAGTTCCACTGTACAATATTTTTGCAATGGATTATCGTTTGGGCGGGTTGATTGGGGATCTACCCCATACTTTTTTTGAGGGCGACAAGCTGTGTGCCCTTGATTGGACGTTTTCGGACACGTCCATGTCCTCAAGTGATCCGTATTTATTATAAAGCTTAATTCTGTTTTCAGACCCTTTTGGGGCTCTGCCACTTTACTTTTTTGAAGAATCAGGCATAGGTTCAGTTTTTCCTTTAGGAATTTGTTGGACATTTGACAAAGATTGAGACCTTGCAGGTGGCTGTGATGATGAATCCGAAGCTGGCCCTGATTGACTTTGCGACATGCGAGGAAGTAGCTCAGCGGTCTGAGTAGAAATAGCGGGTGAAAAATCCTCTGGGGAATCAGTGTGCACCCAAGTCAAGTTTGTTTGAGCAGCTGAAGAAGACGTAGAAGCCTTAGAGGATGGTTCAGATGATGGTTTTGTTTTAGAAGCATATGTTTCTTGTGGATCGCATCTTTGAACAAGTTGTTTCGCTTCGGCAAAGCTGATATTTTGAGTAAATTTTAGTTTGTTTATTTCCATCTGGTACTTCCAAATCGGACACTCTTTTGAGAAAGACGAATGGTCTCCTGAACAATTGGTGCATTTCTTGTAATTACTGTCACAATCTTCTGTTGTGTGGGTCTTCTCACCGCAGTGAGTGAGTGAGTGAGTTAATATTTAACGTCACATCGGCAATATCTCAGCCATATCGTGACGAGAACGTTAAATACTGAAATGAAATATATGGATACTATAAAAACCTGTCAACGACGGACAGTAAAACAACTAGAATATCACAACTGGGATTAAAACTAGTGTGGAATGTTAAAACTAATATCACTATTCGGACAATACAACATAAAATCAGGCTACAGATTGCCAACAACTGAAGGTAGATCACCATACTAGGGGCCATGGGGACTTACGGTACCTTTGCTGCCTGCATGGACCCTAGTTGGATTTACAACATCCCTTCAGCTGTCAGCAATTTAGTCACATCTAGCCAAAAATTAAAAATACACATATACTACGATTAAGAACAGTGGAAAGTTTAAATTTACTGTAAATGCTTTTGGACTTACGTACCCTCTCAGGAGGACAATAATTTTACAATACTTCAACCCCCTTCGAGGGTACAGCCACCAACAATTCAAGTTACTAATCCAAACTTCCAATAATTAAAATACATCTATTTACACAACATAACATTCAAAATTCCACCAAAAAATCAATCTCTTTTAAAAAACCAATAATTAAATATGAATTAACGCTAGTAAAAAGATCCTTCATTGTTTTAACTGTAAAATACTTATCCCGTGTGATGGAGAATTCAACACAGTCAAGCAGGATATGCTTCACCGTGGTTCTCTCATCACAAGGGATACAAAACGGAGGATCCTCACCTTTTAAAAGGTGCACATGAGTATATCTAGTATGGCCAATACGACATCGTCTTAAAATAACTTCTTCAAATCTGGACTGACAACCCAAGTAAGTGTAACCAATATACGGTTTTATTTCATGTAATTTATTGATACCTACTTGGGTGTCCCACTTCTTCTGCATCAGATCACGGATGTAAGTTCTAATGCTAGCTTTATAATCAGAGTATGGAATAAGAAGTGGTGTCACAGATTTGTTGAGTGCTGCCTTGGCAGCAAGATCGGCCATTGCGTTACCGGAAATACCTACGTGGCTGGGTAACCAACAAAAGACGATGTCGTATTGGCCAGTGGCAAGAGTATTATACAATTCAATAATTTCAATTAAAAGTGGATGTTTACAAGATATATTTTTAATAGCCTGAAGGCAAGAAAGAGAGTCTGAATAGATTATATATTGTTTACGTTTAGGCTGTCTTTGAATATATTTAAGAGCTGTTAGTATGGCGTTAGCCTCTGCTGTAAAAATAGAACTGTTATCTGGTAATCGAGAAGATATTGTTCTGGATCCAATGACAGTGGCACAAGCCACAGCGCCACCGTCCTTGGACCCATCTGTAAATAACGATTTATAATTGCTATATTTATGTTTCAGTTGATTATATTCTTGTTTATACTGTAATTCATTCGTTTCTGATTTTTTAAGTGATGTTAATGTTAGGTCAACTTGTGGCCTAACCAACTGCCAAGGAGGAGAAGAAAGAAGACGGGAAGGAGCTATATGGTCCAGCTCAATGCTAGAAGCAGCAAGAAATGGCTTAATTCTGACCCCAAGAGGCGGAAGAAGGGAAGACTTTTTGTTATACAAATCTTCATAGGGAGGATTAAAAACACAATTAAATGCGGGGTTAGACTCATTAGAAGCTAATTTTGTAATGTATTGTAAAGATAGTTTGATACGACGTAAGTTGAGAGAAGGCTCATCAGCTTCGACATATATACTGTCGATAGGAGAGGTTCTAAAAGAACCAAGACAAAGTCTTAGGCCTTGGTGGTGCACAGGATCAAGTAGTTTTAGGTTGCTTTGACAAGCGCCACCATAGACGATGGAGCCGTAATCAAGTTTAGATCGGATCAGTGATCTATATAAGTGGAGAAGGGTAGATTGATCCCCTCCCCATTTTGAATTTGAAACTACCTTTAATAAATCGAGTGCCTTCAGGCATTTGGCTTTAAGGGATTTAATATGCGGCAAAAAGGTCAAATGTGAGTCGAAAATAAGTTCCAAGAACTTGGCCTCCTTGACGACTTTGATTGGGGTACCACTGAGAAATAGTTCTGGTTCTTTATGGGGTTTGTATTTACGACAGAAGTGTATACAATTAGTTTTTGATTTAGAAAATTTAAAGCCGTTTTCAAGACACCATTTATCAATTTTGTTTAAACACAGCTGCAGTTGCCGTTCAATAGTATACATGTTCTTACCGCGGCAAGAAATATTAAAATCATCCACAAATAAATATCCATCTATTAAATCGCTTAAAACTTTAGATAAACTGTTGATCTTGACGCTAAAAAGAGTGACAGACAAAATACTGCCTTGTGGAACACCCTGATCCTGATTATAATGATCAGACAGGGTAGAACCCACACGGACTTGAAATTGCCTGTTATTTAAAAATTTAGCAATGAATTCAGGCAAACGACCTCGCAAACCGAAATCATGTAAATCTCTCAGTATGCCATATTTCCAGGTTGTGTCATATGCCTTCTCAAGATCAAAAAAGATAGACACAGCATGTTGTTTATTAATCAGTGCGTTTTTCACAAATGATTCTAAACGCACTAAGTGATCGACAGTACTTCTGTTTTTACGGAAACCACATTGTATATCTGTGATAAGATTATTAGTTTCCAAGTACCAAACAAGTCGATTATTTATCATGCGTTCCATGGTCTTGCAAACACAGCTAGTTAATGAAATCGGACGATAATTGGATGGATCAGTATGATCACGTCCAGGTTTAGGTATTGGTACTACTATGGCATCACGCCATGAAGAAGGAAATTTCCCGGATGTCCAAATATCATCAAATATTGATAAGAGCGTCTCTAAACAGGATTCTGGTAAGTGCTTCAGGTGTTGATAATGTATGTTATCAGCTCCAGTAGCAGTATCATGAGCTTGATCAAGAGCAGTATGGAGTTCATGAATAGAAAATGTTTCATTATAATCTTCCCCATTATCAGAATTGAAATTAATAGTTTTCTTTTCTTGTTGTTTTTGATATTGCTGAAATTTAGGTATATAATTAGAAGAGGAAGAATGTTTAGCAAGAGTTTCGCCCAGTTTATTCGCAATATCTGATTTATCAGTAAGTAATTGATCTCCATGTTTAAGATGATGGACAGTAGATTTAGTACCTTTACCTTTTATTTTCTGGACCATGTTCCACACCTTGGACATGGGTGTCCGAGAATTTATTTTGGATACATAATGTTGCCAAGATTGGCGTTTGTTCTGTTTAAAAGTACGCCGCGCTTTAGCATTTAAAATCTTAAATTTATTTAAATTATGCACCATAGGATGGCGACGGAAATAATGTTCTGCTTTTTTCCTTGCCTTCCTAGCTTGTTTGCAGTCAACGTTGAACCATGGTTTTCTTATGTGTGGAACTACAGAGGACTTTGGTATACACTCATCAGCTATGGAATTCAGTTCATCAGAAAAGCATTTAATAGCATCAGGAACGTCAATAAAACGTTCAGGTTTAAGTTTTTCAGCACACAGTGTTTCATACAAAGCCCAGTTAGCCTTTTTAAAATTTCGTCGTGATGATGGAGGAACATCGGATGGAGCTACGGTTTTTAATAGAGTAGGAAAATGGTCACTTCCACAGAGGTCATCGTGGACTGACCATTCGAATTCATTTAGTAGTTCTGAATTTGTCAATGACAAGTCAAGAGCAGAATAGGTCCCTGTCCCAGGGTGTAAATATGTGTTGGAACCATCATTATAAATACATAAATCATTGTCAGAACAAAAGTCCTCCAACAATTTACCTTTAGTGTTTGTAGTTACACTACCCCAAAGTGGGTTGTGTCCATTTAAATCTCCCATTATAATACAAGGCTTCGGGAGTTGGTCATATAGAGCTTGAAGATCAGTTTTGGTAAACACCGAAGACGGTGAAATATAGAGAGAGCATAGTGTAAACGCTACATGTAAAGTAATTCTCACAGCAACAGCCTGCATATTAGTATTAAGTGGAACAGGGCTTTGAATAACGTTTTGTCTGACTAGAATGGATGATCCGCCAGTGGCCCTATCACCTGGAGGTGAAAAAGAATGATATGCATTAAAATGACGAAGGTCAAAAATATCTGTTTGTTTTAAATATGTCTCTTGGAGACATATCGCTGAAGGTGTGAAATCTTGGACTAATAGCTGTAATTCATGTACATTAGTCCTTAATCCTCTGCAGTTCCACTGTACAATATTATTGGAATAAACTATCTTTTGGGGGGATTTATTGGGGATCTACCCCGCACTCTTTTGGAGGGCGACAAGCTATGTGCCCTAGAATGGACGTTTTCAGAAACGTCCATGTCTTCAAGAGACCCATACTTATTAAACAATTGAACTTTATTTTGTGACCCTTTAGGAGGTCTGCCACTTTGTTGTTTTGAAGCATCAGGCTTTGGCTTCGGTTTACTTTTCACCGTTTGTTGAGTATCAGCTGTTGATTGAGACTTTGAATGTGACTGAGATGATGATGATTTGTGATCAGAAGACGACTTTGAGGTACTAGGAAGTGATTCCTCAGTCTGTGATGATATAGCAGGGTACAAAGGCTGTGGAGAATCACAGTTTACCCAAGTCAAGGTAGTTTGGCAGCCTGTGGTTGATGTTGTTTTAGAGCTAGAACCCGATGATGTTTTTGCTATTGTAGCATAACTTTCTGGAAGATCAGATCTCTTTACCAGTTTTTTGGCCTCAGAAAAAGAGATATTGTGTGTGAATTTTATTTTATTGATCTCCATTTGTTCTTTCCAAATTGGACACTGTTTAGAAAATGAAGAATGGTCGCCTGAGCAATTGGTGCATTTTTTATAATCACTGTCACAATCTTCTGTTGTGTGTGTCTTCTCACCACAGTGAGCACACACAACAGACAATGTGCAAGTATTCACACCGTGTCCATATTTCTGACATTTAAAACATCTTAACGGGTTGGGGATGTAGGTATCAACTGGAATATTACAGTAGCCTGCCTTCACTGATTTGGGAGCATTAGGACATGAAAAGGTAAACAGATAGGTGTTCGTTTTGATGGTTTCGTTGTTTCTGCGAGTTGAAAAGCGCTTGACGTAGAGTACACCTTGATCCTTCATTTCCGATCCTATATCAAGTTCCGACATATCATCAAACAATCGGTCGCGATCTCTAACGATACCTTTGCTGGAGTTCAAGGTTTTGTGTGCAGAGACCGTGACCGGAATGCCCACGAATGATTTGATGTTAAGCAAATTAGTTGCTTGTTGCTTTTTCCCGCACTCTACTAGTAGGCCACCTGAACGTAAGCGTCTTATGTTCTTCACGTCCCCTGCAATACCCTGAATACCCTTGGATACAGCAAAGGGGTTCAACTTCAACGGTGTCTTGTCTGGAGTCTCAATCACGATGAAACGCGGCCAATACTCAATCGATGCAGACGGTCTATGGTCACTATCAACAGGGTCAATATCAAGTGGACGTTTTGGTTTTTTTGTTGGATTTTCATAAGCCATGGTTAGTTTATTTTGGTTCATCATCCGAGCTCCCCACCCACCACGGAGTATCACAAGGACAATGCTAAAAACAAGCGGGCCTCCAGCTTGCAGCACCAAGGATACCCGGATGATATACTCCAGCAGAAGAATTAAAAGATCAATAATTCCACCAGATTGGCCCATGAGCCACCGCCTTCTGGCATAGGACTCTAGGCAAATTACAGAACAACATATTTCAAAATCAAAAATGTTCTAGATAAAAAAACCAAGTCCAAAGTTACAACAATTCCAAATGACATGTGTGCATTGATAAATATAAAAAGTACTTCATGCACAGGGCTTGGCATGACCAGCCGATTGGTCGAACCGGGCCCATTCGACCACCCGTCTAGGCGAAGTCAGGGCCAAAGTGGTGTATTGAGCAACAGGAACACGGTTACAGGTCCCTATTGCCCTCAACCACCAGGATCCCCTCCTCCGCCGACACAGGGACGCAACCCACGGCAAACGGGTTGGTGGACCAAATATCCCCCCGGGTCCACTACGGGGGTGTCGGCGAGCTCTTAGCATTACCCAGCACCCACCACGAGGAGGTGGCTCGCCACGGGTGCCTCTCACCGCAGTGAGCACACACAACAGACAATGTGCAGGAATTTACACCGTGACCATACTTTTGACACTTGAAACATCTGAGTGGATTAGGAATAAACGTTTCCACTTTGATGTGACAGTAGCCGGCCTTTATTGATTTTGGAGCCGTTGGAGTGGAAAATGAAAATAAATAGGTGTTGGTTTGTTGGATCTGGTTGTTTCTTCGGGTTGTGAAACGTTTCACAAATAACACACCTTGGTCCTTCATCTCCAGCATATCCGCAAATAGTCTATCACGGTCTCTCACAATACCCTTACTAGTGTTAAGAGTACGGTGAGGAGAGACTGACACTGGAATGCCTACAAATGATTTTGTTGAAAGGAGATTGATTGCCTGTTGCCTCCTATTACACTCAACAAGCAAAGAACCTGTTCGTAAACGTCTAACGTTTCTAACATCACCTGCAATGCCCTGTATGCCTTTTGATACCGCAAAAGGGTTCAGCTTTAACGGAGTGTTGTCAGTGGTCTCAATTACAATAAACCGTGGCCAGTAGTCAATGGATGTGGACAGTCCTTGGTCTTCAACATCAGGATCAGTAGTATCAAGAGGACGTTTTGTTTTTTGAGGGGAGTTTCGTAAGCCATGGTAAGTTTATATTGTTTCATCATCCGAGCTCCCCACGGAGTATCACAAGGACAATGCTAAAAGCAGGCGGGTTTCCTGCCTGCAGCACCAAGGATACCCGGATGGTATACTCAAGCAGAATAACACAAAAGTATTTATTCCACTTGATTGGCTCATGAGCCACTGCCTTCTGGACATAGGACTCTAGGCAAGTTACGAAATTTGAATTGTACAATCGAAATACAAACGAATCATCATGAAGCCAAGACAAAAAATTACATATTTTCTCAAATTTGTGAACAACATTTACATGTACAGGGCTTAGCATGACCAGTCGATTGGTTGAACCGGGCCCATTCAACCACCCGTCTAGGTGAAGTCAGGGCCAAAGTGGTGTGTTGAGCAATAGGAGCAATAGTCCTGCTCCCATGCTCTCAACCACCAGGATCCCTTCCTCCACCGACACAGGGCCGCAACCCACGGCAAACGGGTTGGTGGACCAAATATCCCCCCGGGTCCACTACGGGGGTGTCGGCGAGCTCTTGGCGTTACCCAGCACCCGCCACGAGGAAGTGGCTCGCCACGGGTGCCGGGGATGGTTTGGAACGCAAAATGTCAACAGATAAGTGTTTGTTTTAATGATTTCATTATTCTTTCTGACAGTGAAACGTTTAACATGTGTCACCCCTTGGGCATGTAACTCTGTCACTATGTCAGTTTCTGTCATGTCCGAAAGGCAATGTCCAGCATCACGGACAATGCCTTTACTGGTGTTTAATGTCCTGTGTGGAGAGACCGTCACAGGGACATTTGCAAGTGACTTCGTCGAGAGCAGAATTTTGGATTGTATCTGTTTTTTGCATTCGATAAGTAAAGAACCGGAACGTAGTTTTGTAACTCCTTGTACTTCGCCTGCTAAACCTTCAATGCCCTTCGCAATGGCAAAGGGATTAAGTTTCAGAGGGCCATTATCCACTGAAGACATGATAAGGAAACGAGACCAATTGTCAGGGTTGATTAAAACTGTTGGAGCCTCATCGTCCGAAGAGAGTGAATCATCAGACTCATGCGATCGTTTTTTAAGTGGGGGTGCCATGATCATAATGGATATACTTCACCCTCCTAGCTCCCCACCCACCACGGAGTGTCAACAAGGACGATGTCACATGTCTGTGGATCTCCAACAGACGACACCAGGGATACCAGGAGGGTATACTCAAGTAGGAAAAATCTTGAAAAGATCAATCCTACCAGATTGGCCCATGAGCCATCGCCTTCTGGGCATTTAGGCTCTAGGCAAATTAAAGAAGATATATGTCAAATCGAGTGGAGTGTTTGAGAAACCAAAAGAGCCAAGGCCTAAATTTAACAATACGGTTTAAAAATATAAGTCGTGCAAATACAGATAATGCACAGGGCTCGACATGACCAGCCGATTGGTCGAACCGGGCCCATTCGACCACCCGTCTAGGTGAAGTAAGGGTCAAAGGAGTGTGTTGAGCAAAGGGAACACGATTACAGGCTCCCAATGCCCTCAACCCCCAGACTCCCGTCCTCCACTGACACAGGGCCGCAACCCACGGCAAACGGGTTGGTGAACCAAATATCCCCCCGGGTCCACTACGGGGGTGTCGGCGAGCTCTTGGCGTTACCCAGCACCCACCACGTGGAGGTGGCTCGCCACGGGTGCCTCTAATGTTTGGAGGGCCAAGGACCACCACTCCGGAACAAGACCCGGAGGAGTACACTGCGGCACTCAGGGCGGCCATAGAGGGTACTCATGCGGCGGCCCGGAACAATTTACAGACCTCGGTGGAGAGAATGAAGAGAGACTATGATCTACGCACAAGATCGCAGAGCCTAGAACAGGGTCAACCCGTCTATGTGTTGGATCTAGGGGCGACCCCGGGACAATGCAAAAAGTTGTGTCCCGTGTGGAGGGGACCATACCTCATTGAGAAGAAGTTATCCCCTACACTGTTCATTGTGGCAGGTCAGAGAAGAAGATTCACAGCTCACCACGACCGGATGAAGTTGTGTCAAGATCGTGTCATGCCACGATAGCTAGACAGGAAGAGGAAACGAGAGGAGAGCCCCGCCCCGAAGAGGGAGCAGAAAGATCCGGAGGAAGCAGAGGGGGAGGAGGAGACAGGACCCGTCCACTGTCATTGCCGCCAACCAGACGATGGGGGGTTCATGATTGCTTGTGATGGATGTGACGAATGGTTCCATGGGGATTGCGTTGGGGTGACTGAATCCATGGCAGAAACCATGGAGGAGTACCATTGCCCTACGTGCACATCACTGGATTAACAGGGTGAGGAGCCTAGGGAAGTCACCCCGCGCGGAAGTGGGGTGTGAGGAAGTCTGACAGTTGCACCCCCAGGGGGGAGGGGGTGTAACCCAAAAAACACCTGGAAGAAGAGGTGTGGGGAGAGAAACAAGTGTGCAGATTGACTTAGCCTACCCTCAGGAGAGAGGATGTGTGGCTGGTTGTCCCGTAACAAGGGCGGGAACCAATCAAGGAATGACAAACAATAGATTGTGTGCGCTATCAGTTGTCCCCGACAGTGAGACGGTTGGAAGGGGTGAAAGAGTCTGTGATAAACTGTGAGAACTGTCACTTTTCCCTTCCACTAAGGATTCCTTGGAGAACACTCAAAACCAGCCTATGGAAAGGTTGGGGAATGGCTAGGTCTACCCGAGGAGCGTGTGGACCCGGAGGCATAAGGCCTTGCTCACGCGCTGTGGGCGGTGAAAGGGCTGGCCTTTGAGGGGGGGAACCAGGACTGTTCCTCCAGGGCAGGTTGTTTTTAAGGTAGCCCCTCAGTGATTACCTTGGCAAGAGGGGTTTAATGGCTATGAAATCCGCGGGAAGGAGCCTAGAAAACGGAGAGGGGTGTGGTGATCGGAGCCGTACGCCGAAAGCCCCGAGGTCATGACCCAAGGCGGAAGGAGCCGGAGATTGCCGATCACCAAGCGGAGTTCGTGGAAGCCATTACCGTGAGTATGTTGACTAGCTGGCAGGTTGAATCATTTCCCTCGGTTTAGTAGGCGTATTCGCCCGGTGGCGTCTGCGACCGACTCTACTAGGTGCATAAACCGATAGTGAAGTAGGAAATCACTACACACCCGTATAGAGCCTCAGGCTAACTTGTTGAGGATGGAGCTCGCGTTATTGACACAATAGACATACATAATTTACGTATGGACAAAGCATGGAGTTCTGGCAGAGTGGTGTAAATTATAACGATACGAGTCCTGTGCTAGTTGATGCACTTAATGAGGATTAAAAGGCTGCGTATTGGTGTGTCGGTCTGTGGGTTCGTTCCTCAAGAAAGTTCTCAGTCTAGATTATGCCTGCATATTAAACAAATTTACATACATTTACTGGCGTGGAAACACTTGTCCCCGTGTCCCCGCTCTCGATGAACTCTGAAATCAATGTAGATACGTCGGAAACAATATAAACCTCCTCTGAACCAAACGCGAAAACGCAACAATGGGGCGGACTGTCCACCTTTTCCGATCCACGTTTACGTAGATGAATGCGTTTTGGCGAATGTTTTCCAAATCAGAAACATACACTCGACTGCGACATATTCCATTTCTTGTAGAACCTTCTTGTAAGGTTTTGGGTGTCAGTGTTTGGTTTCGTTATACATTTTCATCATGAAAGTCAATGGGTATATTTAGTAAAGGGCTGACAAACCTTGAACCTTTGGTACATAAGCTGAAGCCTGTACATCAATCAATCGAAGCCTGTACATCAATTAATAGAAACCTGTATATCTTGTTACCCATTGTTATCTGTCTACTGTTATGTGTATATATACAACATCCCTTTTAGTTTTACCCTTAATTCACCTGAAGAAGAGATTAGGAACTGTCTCGAAACGTTGTGACCTTGTATAATAAAGAAGTTGAACCATAAAGCATTTTTAGTTTGACAAAACAGAGTTTATTTTGTTTAGGCATACCATTGCCGATATAATTGTTCATGAAATAATTACTAGGAAACGCCTCTAATACATAACTGTATTGTTTGATCCGACCCCTGGCATACTTGTTCCTTACATAAAATTTATGTAAACACGAGGGAGATGGTTTATAAACAATAAATGTAAAACGCAATTTCTTTTTTGTTTTCTTTAATTTTCACACCTTCATCACTGTACTTTCACGAAGTTGCTCCCGATATCGTAAGAATATAAACATATTTTGTTTTTCCTTGCATAAAATGCAAACAGTTTTTATGCACTTTAAATATTTTAACATGAGGGTTGCGTTAGTAAATGTAAGTAAGGGTGTATATTAAATACATAGAATGTTTATGAAGTAAATATTAGTCATGGGTGGAGTTTTTATCAATTTACTGGAGAAAAGATTATCAAATAATAGAATGCGTAGGGCGGGGATTTTTTTGTGTGAGACAAGTAAATAAAACATTGAAGTTTGACAGTGAAAAGGCCGGGTTTCTACGGAGAGTTTCATTTCTTCTGACTCGTCAGACTGATCATGAGCTATCAACTACTTTTTAATTCATCCAAAACAGAATTCCGATTCCTGCTTGGGAATAATATTCATAGCGATCAAATTTTAGGGGAACGTGTTTCTTCTCAATTAACGTCTATTTTTTCCTACTTCCTGGACGAATTGTGTCTGTTCCAAAGTTCACAAAGAAACTTTGATTACTGTGGACTTGTGACATTGATCATTGATGATCACCTCTTTACCTTGGACAGATATCAAAAAACCCTGTCAATACAAACAAAAAACAATGTGGTGATAACAATACTTGACGTCAGTGACATTAAGGAAGCTGTAGCAGAAGTGGCTGCAGCACGAGCGACAGCTGCATTCAACGCGAGATATCAGCATATAAACTAATGTAAGTATGAAGACATTTATGGTATTATATCAGATAAGTAAAGATTTCTCACCAAACTTGGTTACGTATCAGCTATTTTACTTATTCAAACTTATGAGAATATTTGGAAGTAATATGACATGTTTTATTTCAAAACATTTCAATGAGTTAAGTAATACATTGCTAATACATGTCAGTAATTAAGAACACGTATTGTCAAGTTGTGAATGAGATGTTTTTTCAGTAGGAGACTGACACCTGCAAGTCATGTCAAATTAGATGCCTTTATGATGATTGCTAATTAGTTTTTTCGGTTGAATTTTTGACGTAGTTTAATTACTTCTGGGGACCACGAGAAAACGTTTACTAAAGAAGTATTGATTACTTTATCAAAGTTTAGTTAACAAAAGTCAAAGAATGATAATTATTGAAGGAATTTGCCTATAGAAAAGCGTTTACTTATCATGTGTGTTTTAGTTTTAGAGGTCTTTACTTCTTCAGTTTACACTGTATATATTCCAAAATGATTGCATTCCGGAATTACGTCATATTTCATTTTCTGATATGGACTTTGGGAGTATTGCGGTCGAATTGTACACAATGTCGGATAATTCAGTGTCTCACCCTCTGTCACAGTATGAAGGTAGATCACCATACTAGGGACCATGGGGACTTACGGTACCTTTGCTACCTGCATGGACCCTAGTCGGATTTACATCATCCCCTCAGCTGTTAGCAATTTAGACACATCTAGCCAAAAATTAAAAATACACATATGCTACGATTAAAACCAGTGGAAGTCTAAACGTACAGGAAATACTTTGGGACTTACGTACCCTCTCAGGAGGACAATAATTTTACGGTACTTCAACCCCCTTTGAGGGTACAGCCATCAACAATTCAAGTTACTAATCCAAACTTCCAATAATTAAAATACATCTATTTACACAACAAGTTTTCAAAATTCAACTAAAAAATCAATGTCTTTTAAAAAACCAATAATTAAATGAGATCTAACGCTGGTAAAAAGATCTTTAATTGTTTTAACTGTATAATACTTATCCCTTGTGATGGAGAATTCAACACAGTCAAGCAGGATATGCCGGACCGTGACTCTCTCATCACAAGGGATACAAAACGGAGGATCCTCACCTTTCAATAGGTACGCATGTGTATATCGTGTATGGCCAATACGACATCGTCTTAAAATAACCTTTTCAAATCTGGACTGACAGCCCAAGTAGGTGCAACCAATATACGGTTTTATGTCATGTAATTTATTTATACCTACTTGGGTGTCCCACTTCTTCTGCATCAGATCACGGATGTAGGTTCTAATGCTTGCTTTGTAATCAGAGTATGGAATAAGAAGTGTTGTCACAGATTTGTTGAGTGCTGCCTTGGCAGAAAATCGGCCATTGTGTTACCAGAAATGCCTACGTGGCTAGGTAACCAACAAAAGACGATGTCGTATTGGCCAGTAGCAAGATTATTATACAATTCAATAATATCAATTAAAAGTGGATGTTTACATGATCAATTTTTAATCGCCTGAAGACAAGAAAGAGAGTCTGAATAGATTATATATTGTTTACGTTTAGGGTGTCTTTGAATATATTTAAGTGCTGTTAATATGGCGTTAGCTTCAGCGGTAAAAATAGAACTGTTATCTGGTAATCTAGAAGATATTGTTCTTGATCCAATGACAGTGGCACAAGACACTGCGCCACCGTCCTTGGACCCATCTGTAAATAAGGATTTATAATTGTTATATTTATGTTTTAATTGATTATATTCTTGTTTATATTGTAATTCATTAGTCTCTGACTTTTTAAATGTGGTCAATGTTAGTTCTACTTGAGGCTTGACCAACTGCCAAGGAGGAGAAGAAAGAAGACGGGAGGGAGCTATGTTTTCCAACTGAATGCCAGCAGCAGAAAGAAAGTGTTTAATTCTATGTCCGAGAGGCGGGACAAGAGAAGACTTTTTGTTGTATAAATCCTCATAAAGGGGATTGAAAACACAGTTATATGCAGGGTTAGAATGATTAGAGTTTAATTTAGTAATGTACTGTAAAGCTAACTTTATACGGCGCTGCTCAAGAGAAGCTTCATCAGCCTCAACATAGAGACTGTCAATAGGTGAAGTTCTAAAAGACCCAAGACAAAATCTCAGACCTTGATGATGGACAGGATCAAGAAGTTTAAGATTGCTTTTGCAGGCTCCACCATAGACAATGGAGCCATAATCAAGTTTAGAACGGACAAGTGATCGATATAGATGGAGGAGGGTAGCTTGATCACCTCCCCATTTAGAATTTGATACCACTTTCAACAAATCAAGTGCTTTCAGGCATTTAGTTTTCAGAGATTTAATATGAGGCAGAAACGTTAGGTGTGAGTCAAAAATTAATCCCAAGAACTTGGCCTCCTTGACAACTTTAATGGGAGTGCCATCTAGAAATAGTTCAGGGTCTTTATGTGGTTTATATTTACGACAAAAATGTATGCAATTAGTTTTCGATTTGGAAAATTTAAAGCCGTTTTCAAGACACCATTTATCCACTTTGTTTAAACACAACTGCAATTGCCGCTCTATGGTATTCATATTTTTACCACGACAAGAAATATTAAAATCATCCACAAATAACCATCCATCAATTGAATCGTTTATAACTTTTGATAAACTGTTGATCTTGATGCTAAAAAGAGTGACAGACAAAATACTGCCTTGTGGAACACCCTGATCCTGATTGTAATGATCAGACAGGGTAGAACCCACGCGGACCTGAAATTGTCTATCATTTAAAAAGTTGGCTATGAATTGCGGCAAACGACCTCGCAAACCGAAATCATGTAAGTCTCTTAAAATACCATGTTTCCAAGTTGTGTCATATGCTTTTTCTAAATCAAAAAAGATAGACACGGCGTGTTGTTTTTTAATTAGTGCGTTTTTAACAAATGACTCCAAACGCACTAGGTGATCGACAGTACTTCTATTTTTACGGAAACCACATTGTATATCAGTGATAAGGTTATTAGTTTCCAAGTACCAAACATGATTATTTATCATGCGTTCCATGGTCTTGCAAACACAGCTAGTCAGTGAAATAGGTCGATAATTAGACGGATCAGTATGATCACGTCCAGGTTTAGGTATTGGTACTACTATAGCGTCACGCCATGAAGACGGAAATTTACCTGAAGTCCAAATATCGTCAAAAATAGATAAGAGTGCCTCCAAACAGGACTCTGGTAAGTGCTTCAGGAGCTGATAATGGATGTTATCGGCTCCAGTAGCAGTGTCATGAGCTTGATCAAGAGCAGAATGGAGTTCATGAATAGAAAATGTTTCATTATAATCTTCCCCATTATCTGAGTTGAAATTAATACTTCTTTTTTCTTGTTGTCTTTGATACGTTTGGAATTTAGGTACATAATTAGAAGAGGAAGAGTGTTTAGCGAGGGTTTCACCCAGTTTATTAGCAATATCTGATTTATCAGTAAGCAATTGGTTTCCATGTCTAAGATGATGGACACTAGATTTAGTACCCTTACCCTTAATTTTCTGGACCATGTTCCATACCTTGGAGTGAGTGAGTTAGTATTTAACGTCACATCGGCAGTATTGCAGCCATATCGTGACGAGAACGATTAATTATAAAAATACAAATGAATTACTAGCACGGACATTGTAAAACCCTGTCAACGAAGGACAGTAAAACTGACTAGAATATCACAGAATAGAATATAAAACTAGTGAATAGACCTAAAACAATCTATCTATAGAGGACAGTACAATATAAAAATTAGCTATAGGTTGCCAACAACTGAAGGTAGATCACCATACTAAGGACCATGGGGACTTACAGTACATTTGCTTCCTGCATGGACTCCATACCTTGGACATGGGTGTCCGAGAATTTATTTTGGATACATAATTTTGCCAAGATTGGCGTTTGTTCTGTTTAAAAGTACGCCGTGCTTTAGCATTTAAAATTTTAAATTTATTTAAATTATGAACCATAGGATGGCGACGGAAATAATGTTCTGCTTTTTTCCTTGCCTTCCTAGCTTGTTTGCATTCATCACTGAACCATGGTTTCCGTATATGTGGAACTGCAGAGGAATTTGGTATACATTCATCAGCTATGGAGTTCAGTTCATCAGAAAAGCATTTAATAGCATCAGGAACGTCAATAAAAAGTTCAGGTTTAAGTTTTTCAGCACACAGTGTTTCATATAAAGCCCAGTTAGCCTTTTTAAAATTCCGCCTTGATGATGGAGGAACATCAGATGGAGTTACAGATTTTAGTATAGTAGGAAAATGGTCACTTCCACAGAGGTCATCGTGCACTGACCATTCGAATTCATTTAGTAGTTCTGAATTTGTGACTGACAAGTCGAGAGCAGAATAAGTTCCTGTACCAGGATGTAAATATGTATTGGAGCCATCATTATAAATACATAAATCATTATCTGAACAAAATTCCTCCAGTACTTTACCTTTACCATTAATTGTTGCACTACCCCAGAGTGGGTTGTGTCCATTTAAATCTCCCATAATAATGCAGGGTTTTGGGAGTTGATCATATAGAGCTTGAAGATCGAGTTTGTGAAACGTTGAAGACGGAGAAACATACAGAGAACATAATGTAAACGCAACGTGCAAAGTTAATCGCACTGCAACAGCCTGAAGATTAGTAGTAAGTGTAACTGGGCTATGGATAACGTTCTGTTTAACTAGAATGGAAGACCCTCCAGTGGCCCTGTCACCCTTAGGCGAAAAACAATGGTATGCACTGAACGAACGTAGGTTAAGAACATCTGTCTCTTTCAAATATGTCTCCTGCAGACAAAACGCTGAGGGTGCTAAATCTTGGATTAAAAGTTGTAATTCATGGAAATTATTCCTTAGTCCCCTACAGTTCCATTGTATAATAGGATTATGATAATCTATCGTTTGGGAGGATTTATTGGGGATCTTCCCCGTACCTTTTTGGCGGGCGACAAGCTGTGTGCCCTGGAGCGGACGTTTTCAGTCACGTCCATGTCCTCAAGGGATCCATATTTGTTGTATAAATTGATTTTATTGTCTGACCCTTTGGGTGCTCTACCACTAAGTTTTTTCAAAGAATCTGGCTTTGTACCTTTGCCTTTAGAGAGTTGTTTAGACTTTGTAGGCTGAGATGATGCGTTAAGATCAGAGGATGTTTCACATTGGCTTTGAGATGTACTAGGAACTGATTCTGTTGTTTGGGTCGATATTGCAGGTGAGAATATCAGAGGAGATTCCGTTTTAACCCAGGTCAGGTTTGTCTGACAGCATACAGATGACGTTGTTGTTTTAGCGGTTACTGTTTCTGACGATGTTCTGGTGATAGAAGCATAGCTTTCCTTATGCTCTGAGCTTTGAACTAGCTTTTTAGCTTCCGCAAAACTAACGTTTTGAGTGAATTTTATCCTATTTATCTCCATTTGATGTTTCCAAACAGGACAACTTTTAGAGTAGGAGGAGTGGTCACCCGCACAGTTTGTACATTTTTTAACATTACTGTCACAATCTTCTGTTGCATGTGTCTTTTCGCCACAGTGAGCACATACAACAGACAATGTGCAAGTATTGACGCCATGACCGAACTTTTGACATTTAAAACACCGCAAAGGGTTTGGAATGTACATGTCCACATTGAAGTTACAATAACCTGCTTTAAGAGATTTTGGAGCAGTTGGTGAGGAAAAGGAGAACAGGTAAGTATTGGTGTTAGTTACAACATCATTCTTCCGGATTGTGAAACGTTTTACATTGAGTACACCCTGATCTTTCATCTCAGAGATGATGTCAAGCTCTGTCATATCCGCAAACAATCGGTCACGATCTCTGATGATTCCCTTGCTCGTATTGAGTGTTTTATGAGCCGTAACCGTGACTGGAACGCCGACAAACAATTCTGTGTTCATAAGGTTTGTGGCTTGTTGCCTTTTCCCACATTCAACCAACAAAGCACCGGAACGCAAACGTCTAATATTCTTGACATCACCTGCAAGGCCCTGTATACCCTTGGATATGGCAAAAGGGTTCAACTTTAATGGAGTCTTGTCAACAGTTTCAATTACAAGAAATCGTGGCCAGTATTCAATTGACGTGGGCAGTCTTTGATCAGTTTCAATTGGATCAGTGTCTAGTTGTCGTTTGGTTTTTTTAGGAGGGTTTTCATAAGCCATGGTTAATTTCCAATAGTTCGTCATCCGAGCTCCCCACCCACCACGGAGTATCACAAGGACAATGGTAAAAACAAGTGGGTCTCCAACTTGCAGCACCAAGGATACTCGGATGATATACTCCAGCAGAAGAGTTATTAATAACACATCTACCAGATTGGCCCATGAGCCACCGCCTTCTGGCATAAGACTCTAGGCAAAGTGCAAAACATAATACATCAAAATCATAAACATGTTTAGAGACCAATTCTGCCAAGACCAAAAGTAACACATTTTCCAAAAAGATTAGTGTATTGACAAAAACTTAAGTCCATACACAGGGCTTGGCGTGACCAGCCGATTGATAGAATCGGGCCGATTCTACCACCCGTCTAGGTGAAGTAAGGGCCAAAGTGGTGTGTTGGGCAAATGGAACGCAGTTTAAAGCCCATCTGCCCTCAACCACCAGGATCCCGTCCTCCACCGACACGGGACGCAACCCACGGCAAACAGGTTGCCCAATTTAGTCGCCTCTTACGACAAGCAATGGGGTGCTGTGGACACATTCTGTCCCGGGTCCACACGGGAGATCTGCATAGAGAGGAGTAAAAACACATTTATATGCAGGATTTGATTCGTTAGCGTAGAGTTTTGTAACATATTGTAAAGCTAATTTTACACGCCGATGGGAAAGAGATGGCTCATCGGCTTCAACATAGAGACTGTCAACAGGAGAAGTTCTGAAAGACCCAAGACAAAGTCTCAGACCTTGGTGGTGGACAGAATCCAATAGTTTAAGATTGCTTTTGCAGGCTCCACCATATACGATGGAGCCATAATCAAGTTTGGATCTGATGAGTGATTGATACAGATGTAGCAGGGTAGCATTTATGCTTCAGGTATTTAATATGTGGTAAGAAAGTCAGATGCGAGTCAAAAATAAGTCCCAAGAATTTGGCCTCCTTTACAACCTTGATGGGAGTGCCATTTAAAAATAGTTCTGGGTCTTTGTGTGGTTTATATTTCCTACAGAAATGTATACAATTTGTTTTGGAATTAGAAAATTTAAAGCCGTTTTCAAGACACTATTTATTGATTTCATTGAGACATAATTGTAGTTGCCTCTCTATTGTATGCATATTTTTACCACGACAAGAAACATTAAAATCGTCCACGAAAAGTGATCCATCAACTGAATGACTTAAAACCCTTGAAAGGCTGTTTATTTTAATACTAAATAATGTCACAGATAAAATACTGCTTTGTGGGACACCCTGATCTTGGTTGTAATGATCAGACAGGGTAGAACCCACTCGGACTTGAAAGTGTCTGTCGTTTAAAAAGTTAGATATAAAATGAGGCAAACGTCCCCGTAAACCGAAATCATGTAAATCTCTTAAGATACCATGTTTCCATGTGGTGTCGTACGCCTTTTCCAGATCAAAAAAGATAGACACTGCATGTTGTTTATTGATTAGAGCGTTCTTCACAAATGACTCTAAACGCACCAGGTGATCAACAGTACTTCTGTTTTTACGGAAACCACACTGGATATCGGTTATAAGGTTATTGGTTTCCAAGTACCATACAAGTCGATTATTTATCATGCGTTCCATGGTTTTGCAAACGCAGCTTGTGAGAGAAATTGGTCGGTAATTTGAAGGATCGGTATGATCACGTCCGGGTTTAGGTATTGGGACCACTATAGCTTCTCGCCATGATGATGGAAATTTTCCTGATGTCCAAATGTCATCAAAAATATTTAAAAGGGTTTCTAAACAGGATTCTGGTAAGTGCTTCAGGAGTTGATAATGTATATCATCAGCTCCTGTGGCAGTATCATGAGCCTGCTCAAGAGCAGTATGGAGCTCGTGAATAGAGAATAGTTCATTATAATCTTCTCCATTATCAGAATTGAAATTTATAGCTTTCTTTTCGTGTTGATTTTTATATTTTTGAAATTCAGGTACGTAATTTGAAGAAGATGAGTGTTTGGCCAGGGTTTCTCCAAGTTTATTTGCAATATCTGATTTATTTGTCAGTAGTTGGTCCCCATCTTGGAGGTGGTGAATGCTAGATTTAGTGCCCTTACCTTTGATTTTCTGAATCATGTTCCATACCTTTGATATCGGCGTACGTGCATTGATCTTTGATACATACATTCGCCAAGAATGGCGTTTACTTTGCTTGAAGGTACGTCGTGCTTTAGCATTAAGAATTTTAAATTTATTCAAATTGTGGACCAGAGGATGGCGACGGAAATAATGTTCAGCTTTTTTCCGAGCCTTTCTAGCC
Source organism: Haliotis asinina (assembly GCF_037392515.1). Classification (NCBI taxonomy): domain Eukaryota; kingdom Metazoa; phylum Mollusca; class Gastropoda; order Lepetellida; family Haliotidae; genus Haliotis; species Haliotis asinina. Next base: position 39,841,782 of record NC_090281.1, on the reverse strand, counting down.
TGTTTGCAATTATCATTGAACCACGGTTTTCTAATGTGTGGAAGTACAGAGGACATAGGAATACATTGTTTGGCTACGGTATTCAATTCATCAGAAAAACACTTTGCGGCGTCAGCAACATCAACAAAAAGTTCAGGTTTAAGTTTGTCAGCACAAAGGGTTTCAAATAAAGGCCAGTTAGCCTTCTTAAAATTCCATCGGGATGATGGAGGAACATCAGAGGGGGTTACCGGTGTTAGAATTGTTGGAAAGTGATCACTTCCACAGAGGTCGTCATGGACGCACCAGTCAAATTCATTCAAGAGATTTGAGTCAGTGAGTGACAAATCGAGATTAGAATATGTAGTGAGTGAGTTAATATTTAACGTCACATCGGCAATATTTCAGCCATATCGTGACGAGAACATTTCTATATTGAAATGAAATATGTATACATTATAAACACCTGTCGTCAAAGGACAGTAAAACAACTAGAATATCGCAGTTACAATTAAAACTAGTGTGCAGAGTTAAAACAAATACCACTATTTGGACAATACAATATAAAATACGGGCTGTAGATCGCCAACAACTGAAGGTAGATCACCATACTAGGGACCATGGGGACTTACATTACTTTTGCAACCTGCATGGACCCTAGCTGGATTTACACCATCCCCTCAGCCGTTGGTGATTGTAGGAAAATGTAGCCGAAATTTAAAATGACAAAAATACTACGATTAAAAAATTGGTCAGTTTTGATTTCACTTTGAAAGTTTTGGGACTTACGTATCCTCTCAGGGGGACAATAATTTTACGCTACTTTAACCCCCTTTGAGGGTACAGCCACTAACAATCGCAGTTGACAATTCTTACCACCATGGTTAAAATATCAGCTTTCTATTTACAAAACATATTCTTCAAAATTTATGTAATAATTCTATTTCCTTTAAAAATTCAATGATTAAATGATAATTAACATTAAAAAGATCCTTCATTGTTTTGACATTAAAATATTTATCCCTTGTGATGGCAAAATCAATACAGTCAAGCAAGATATGCTTGACCGTGATTCCTTCATCACAAGGGATACAAAACGGAGGATCCTCACCTTGAAGTATATATTCGTGAGTGTATCTAGTATGGCCAATGCGACATCGTCGCATAACAACCTCCTCAAATCTGGACTGACAACCGAAGTAGGTGTAACCAATATACGGTTTTATTTCATGTAATTTATTAACACCCATTTGGGTGTCCCACTTCTTCTGCATTAGATCACGGATATAAGATCTAATTGTAGCTTTATAGTCTGAGTATGGAATCAGAAGTGGTGTCACAGATTTGTTGAGTGCTGCCTTAGCAGCAAGATCGGCCATTGTGTTGCCCGAAATGCCAACGTGGCTTGGTAACCAACAAAAGAGGATGTCGCATTGGCCAGTAGCAAGATCATTATACAATTCAATAATGTCAATTAAAAGTGGATGTTTACATGATAGGTTTTTAATAGCCTGAAGGCAAGAAAGAGAGTCGGAATAGATTATGTACTGTTTATGTTTAGGATGTCTTTGAATATATTTAAGAGCTGTTAATATGGCGTTTGCTTCTGCAGTAAAAATAGAACTGTTATCTGGTAGTCTAGAAGATATTGTTCTGGATCCAATGACAGTGGCAGAAGCTACTGCGCCATCGTCCTTGGACCCATCTGTAAATAAGGGTTTGTAATTGCTATATTTAATTTTTAATTGATTATATTCTTGTTTATATTGTAGTTCATTAGTTTCTGATTTTTTAAATGTGGTTAATGTTAGGTCAACTTGTGGCCTAACCAACTGCCAAGGGGGAGAAGAAAGAAGGCGGGAAGGAGCTATGATTTCCAGCTCAATGCCGGCAGAAGAAAGAAAGGGTTTAATTCTATGCCCTAGAGGCGGAACAAGAGAAGATTTCTTGTTGTATAAATCCTCATGAAGGGGATTGAACACACAATTATAGGCAGGGTTTAATTTATGAGCGTATAATTTGGAAATATATTGTAAAGACAATTTTATACGGCGTTGTGTAAGAGATGGTTCATCGGCCTCAACGTAGAGACTGTCAACAGGTGAGGTTCTGAACGACCCAAGACACAGTCTTAGACCTTGGTGGTGGATAGAATCAAGAAGTTTAAGGTTGCTTTTACAGGCTCCACCATATACGATGGAGCCATAATCGAGTTTTGAACGGACCAGTGATCGATATAAGTGTAAGAGAGTATTTTGATCCCCTCCCCACTTTGAATTGGAAACAACTTTCAACAAATCTATTGCCTTCAGGCATTTAGCTTTAAGGGATTTAATGTGTGGTAAGAAGGTTAAATGAGAATCAAAAATTAAACCCAAGAACTTGGCCTCCTTTACAACTTTGATGGGTGTGCCATTTAAAGATAGTTCAGGGTCCTTATGCGGCTTATATTTTCTACAAAAATGTATGCAATTAGTTTTGGACTTAGAAAATTTGAACCCGTTTTCAAGACACCATTTATTTATTTTATTTAAACACAGCTGTAGTTGCCGTTCAATAGTACGCATATTTTTACCACGACAAGAAATATTAAAATCATCCACAAAAAGTGATCCATCAATTGAATCATTTAAAACCTTGGATAAACTGTTGATTTTAATGCTAAATAAAGTGACAGACAAAATACTGCCTTGAGGGACACCCTGATCCTGGTTGTAATGGTCAGACAGGGTTGTACCCACGCGGACTTGAAATTGCCGGTCATGTAAAAACCGTGATATAAAAAGAGGCAAACGGCCTCGCAAACCTAAATCATGGAGATCCTTCAAAATGCCATGTTTCCAGGTTGTATCATAAGCTTTTTCAAGATCAAAGAAAATTGATACAGCATGTTGTTTATTGACTAGAGCATTTTTAACAAAGGATTCTAGACGTACCAAATGATCAATGGTACTACGATTTTTCCTGAAACCACACTGAATATTTGTTATAAGGTTATTGGTTTCAAGATACCAGGTTAATCTGTTATTCACCATACGTTCCATGGTTTTACAGACACAACTCGTTAAAGAGATTGGTCTGTAATTAGACGGATCAGAATGATCCCGGCCAGGTTTTGGAATGGGAACTACAATGGCATTACGCCAAGACGCTGGGAAATTCCCCGAAGTCCATATGGTATCAAATATACTTAGCAGTGTTTCCAAACACGACTCGGGCAAATGCTTCAAGAGCTGATAGTGGATATCATCAGCTCCTGTTGCTGTATCATGAGCCTGCTCAAGGGCGGTATTGAGCTCATGGAGTGAAAATAATTCATTATAATCTTCACCATTGTCTGAGGTAAAATTGATTTTTTTCTTTTCCTGTTGTTTCTGATACTTTTGAAACTCAGGAACATAATTTGATGAAGATGAGTGTTTGGCTAAAGTTTCACCAAGTTTATTTGCAATGTCAGTTTTATCAGTTAAAAGATTATCACAATCCTTCAGATGATTAACAGTAGATGTTGATCCTTTGCCCTTAATTCTTTGGACCATGTTCCACACTTTGGACATAGGTGTGCGTGAGGTTATTTTGGAAATATAATTCCTCCAAGACTGACGTTTATTCTGTTTAAAGGCGCGTCGAGCCTTGGCATTTGATATTTTAACTTGATCCAAATTATGAACAGTAGGATGTTTGCGGAAATATTTTTCTGCTTTCTTCCTACACTTTCTGGCCTGTTTACATTCACTATTAAACCATGGCTTCCGAATATGTGGAATTGCAGAGGACTTTGGTATAGTTTGGTCAGCAATGGTGTTCAGTATATCTGAAAATAACTGTACAGGATTTTCGCTATTCGCTAAAACATCATGTGTTAAGTGATCAGTACATAGAGTCTTATATAATGACCAATCAGCCCTGGCGAAGTTCCTTCTTGATACAGGTGGATCATCACCAGGGCTGATGAATTTGAGAATAGTGGGGAAGTGATCACTCCCACACAGGTCATCATGAACCATCCATTCGAATTCATTATATATGGTTGAATCACAGAGTGATAAATCCAGGGAAGAATATGTTCCCGTAGCTGGGTGTAAATAGGTGTTTGAATCATCATTGAAAATGCAGAGATTATTATCTGATGTAAATTCCTCAAGGATTTTACCTCTGTTGTTAGAATGAACACTTCCCCAAAGCGGATTGTGTCCATTCAAATCGCCCATGATGATACATGGCTTTGGTAGCTGGTCATACAGATTCTGTAGATCCGTGAGACGGATATCAGAAGATGGAGGTATATATAAGCTGCATAGAGTCAATGCAATATGCAGGGTCAGTCGAACAGCTACAGTTTGAAGATTGGTATGAAGTGGGACAGGGCTATGAATTATACCTTGTCGTACCAAAATAGAAGCACCTCCAGTTGCTTTATCTCCTGGAGGAGAAAAAGAGTGATAATCACTATATTGTCGTAGATGCAACGTATCTGTATTTTTCATATATGTCTCTTGAAGACATAGTGCTGACGGTTTAAAATCCTGTATCAACAAGTGGATCTCATTGAAGTTATTCTTCAATCCTCTGCAATTCCACTGGATTATATTGGTCAGTTGAGTCATGGTGCCTCAATGGGTGAACGTTCTCGTGAATGGGAGGAGTAGCTAGACTTTCGCCTGTCCTGCGGGGACAGAGTGATTTCCATATCGAGAGGTCCAAATGAATTTTGAAGAGGAACCTCTGAAGGAGAAGACACAGTAGATGGTACGTTTCTATTTAATTTTTTGCCTTTCTTCTTTTTGGATAGATCACTGGATGACTGTGAAATGGTACATTGTGAAGAAGTCGTTTCTGATGGCTCAGTTGGAATGTCTGTCTGAGATCCAGACGTCGACATAGTAACTGGGGCAGTAAGTTTTGGGGATGGAGAAGTTGATGACGAAACAGGTTTTTCAGACTTGACCCATGTCAAGTCTGTCTGACAAGAAACGGATGAAGTTATCACAGATCGAGTTACTGTAGCAGAGTAGCTTTTAGTCAGTTGGGGTGTCGCCTGAATTTTTATCAATTTCTTTGCCTCCAAGTAAGAAATATTGTTTTGAAACAAAAAATATTTTATTTTCATAATTTGGGATTCCATTTGCCACACTGGACAAGACTTTGATGATGCAACATGTTTACCATCACAGTTGCAACATCTGAAATCCTCCTGACAGTTAGTGCCATCATGTTTGTCACCACAACGATGACATATTGCAGAGTTGCGACAAGAGTTGGAGCCATGCCCAAACTTTTGACATTTGTAACATCGAAGTGGAGTAGGGACATACACCTCCACCCCGATGTTGAAATAGCCTGCCTTTATCGACTCCGGAAGTGATGAACGAGCAAATGTCATCAGATATGTGTTTGTATTGATAACTGAACCATCTTTCCTTATCGTGAAACGTTTCACTGATGTTACCATCTGATCCTTTAACTCTGTAGCAATTTCTTCTTCAGACATGTCGGACAAGCAACGAGCCCTGTCACGAACAATGCCTCGACAAGAGTTTAGTGTTCTGTGCACAGACACAGCAACCTCAATATTAGCAAATGTTTTTATTGATAGCAAATTGAGAGATTGCTGTCTCCGGGCACACTCCACAAGAAGTGAACCACTGCGGAGACGGGTGACATTGTTTACTTCACCGCAAATGCCAGAAATGGCCTTTGAAATGGCAAACGGATTTAATTTTATTGGAAGGAAATTAGTAGCCTCAATGACTAGAAATCGTGGCCAGGAATCATTGTCAGAATTTTGTCCAGCTGAGGGATCCAAATCCTCAAAACGTCTTTTCTTGTCTGAACGAGATGAACCAGCATGTGATAGTGCCATGGCGAAAGTAAAGAATTCAGCACCTCTGCTCCCCACCCACCATGGAGTGTCAACAAGGACGGTGTCAAATAGCACCGGATCTCCGAGATGCAGACACCAGGGATACAGAGGTGTTATACTCCAGAGATAAAGACTTGAAATGCTATGAAAAACTAAAAGAAGAAATGCCAGGCTGGTTCGGCCCATGACATCATTCCCAAGAATCACAGACTTCAGAGGTCTAATATCACCAGATTGGCCCATGAGTCACCGCCTTCTGGCATAAGACTCTAGGCAAGTTCATGTGATCAAAAATTAATACATTCTAGATCAGAAAAACAAGACCCATTGATAATGTATTCTGCAAGTATATTCACCATGCGCAGGGCTTGGCGTGACCAGCCGATTGATAGAATCGGGCCAATTCTATCACCCGTCTAGGTGAAATCAGGGCCAAAGTGGTGTGTTAGGCAACAGGCACACGGTTGCAGGCCCCTATTGCCCTCAACCACCAGGATCCCTTCTTCCACCGACACAGGGTCGCAACCCACGGCAAACGGGTTGGTGGACCAAATATTCCCCCGGGTCCACAACGGGGGTATCAGCGAGCTCTTAGCATTACCCAGCACCCACCACGAGGAGGTGGCTCGCCACGGGTGCCATTAGAATATGTACCAGTACCAGGATGTAAATACGTGTGTGAACCATCGTTATAAATGCATAAGTCATTATTTGAAATAAAGTCCTCAAGTAATTTACCTTTATTGTTGGTGTGGTCACTGCCCCAAAGTGGGTTGTGGCCATTTAAATCGCCCATTATGATGCATGGTTTGGGAAGCTGATCATAAAGTGCTTGAAGATCAGCTAGCTGAAGCGTCAATGTTGGAGGAATGTAAAGTGAGCACAAGGTAAAAACAACGTGCATAGTTATCCGAACTGCGACAGCCTGAAGACTGGTATGAAGCAACACAGGACTGTGGATCACACCCTGCTTTACTAGAACAGAAGATCCACCAGTAGCCTTAGTCCCTGGTGGAGAGAATGAATGGTAAGTATTGTACTGACGTAAAACAAAGTTGTCAGTTTCTTTTAAATATGTCTCCTGGAGACATATTGCTGACGGCTTATAATCTTGTATTAGTAAGTGTAAATCATTAAAATTGGTCCTGAGGCCTCTGCAATTCCACTGAATTAACGAACTGGAAACGCTCATGTGACAGGAGGTTGCACGGGAGATCTATTTTTCCCTTTTCTAGGCGACTTACTTCTATTGCGCCGAGGGGGGAGAGGAGAGACATCCATGTCCTCCAAAGAGTGAAACCTATTATGTATCCGTATAGGATCACGCTGACCCTTCGGTACACGATCTGATTTATCTTGCTTTGTGTTGGTCGTCTTCACAACAGGAGATGGTTGTGATACCGATGTAGGGGCCAATGGCGACGTTGGTATCATTGTAGATTGATCTTCAGTTTGTGATGAAGAAGAACATGATGATTGTTGAAGACGTTTAGTCTGAACTGGAGTCGAGGACTCTAGCCACGTGTATTCGGTCTGGCAAGCTTCCGAATGACATGAAACAGGTCTGGAAACATTTTGGACTGAGGCAGAAGCAGTAGCCGCATAAGATGGCCCTGGTTTTTCAAGAGCAAGAACATACGCCTTCGCTTCTGAAAAGGTGATATTGCGGTCATGTTTCAGTTTTGAAATTTTGTTTTGAAATGCCCACGCAGAAGATGAGGGGTGATTCCCTGAGCAGTTAACACATGAAGGAGGTTTATCACAGAGTTTACTGTCTTCACATTTGCCACCACAGCGATGACAGGCAGCTGGGTTATGGCATGATTTTGAGCCATGACCATACTTTTGACACCTGTAGCACCTAAGGGGATTTGGGATGTAAGAATCCACCCTTAAATGACAGTATCCAGCTTTTAGTGATTCTGGGCGTTTAGGAAGACCGAATGTAAATAAATACGTGTTGGTCTTAATAATTTCTTTGTTTCGTTTTGATGTAAAACGCTTAACAGCTGTAACTCCTTGTGAGCTTAATTCCGAAAGAATGTCATCTTCATCCATGTCTGAAAGACAACGACTTACATCTCGGACAATACCTTTACTGCTGTTGAGAGTCCTGTGAGGGGAAACCGTTACAGGAACATTCGCCAAAGACCTTGTTGATAGTAGGATTTGTGATTGAATCTGCTTTTTAATTTCTTTCACGTCACCTGCCAGACCTTCAATACCTTTTGCGATAGCAAACGGATTCAGTTTCAGTGGACCATCATTTGGTGAAGACATGACTAAGAAACGAGACCAATTTTCAGAATTACCAACGGCAGTAGGAGTCTCATCTTCAGAGGATAATGAATCATCAGATTCATACGATCTTTTTTTGAGTGGGGGAGCCATGGTTGTATTAAATATAGTTCGCCCTCCTAGCTCCCCACCCACCATGCAGTGTCAACAAGGACGATGCCTTATGTCCATGGACCTCCAACAGACGGCACCAGGGATACCAGGAGGGTATACTCAAGCAGGAGAATATCTTGAAAAGATACGTCCTACCAGATTGGCCCATGAGCCATCGCCTTCTGGGCATAAGACTCTAGGCAAGTTCGGAACATCATAAATCGAAATCAAAAAGTTTGAAATGAACAATTATGCCAAGACTCAAAATAACACAGTTCCAAAATAAATTTGTGCAATGACATATATAAATGTAATCCATGCACAGGGCTTGGCATGACCAGCCGATTGGTCGAACCGGGCCCATTCGACCACCCGTCTAGGCGAAGTCAGGGCCAAAGTGGTGTGTTGAGCAACAGTAACACGGTTGCAGGCCCTATTGCTCTCAACCACCAGGATCCCTTCCTCCGCCGACACAGGGCCGCAACCCACGGCAAACGGGTTGGTGGACCAAATATCCCCCCGGGTCCACTACGGGGGTGTTGGCGAGCTCTTGGCGTAACCCAGCACCCACCACGAGGAGGTGGCTCGCCACGGGTGCCTGCACCATAGGATGGCGACGGAAATAATGTTCTGCTTTTTTCCTTGCCTTCCTAGCTTGTTTGCACTCATCGTTGAACCATGGTTTTCTTATGTGTGGAACTGCAGAGGACTTTGGTATACACTCATCAGCTATGGAATTCAATTCATCAGAAAAGCATTTAATAGCATCGGGAACGTCAATAAAACCTTCAGGTTTAAGGTTTTCACCACACAGTATTTCATATAAAGCCCAGTTAGCTTTTTTAAAATTTCGTCTTGATGATGGAGGAACATCGGATGGAGTTACAGCTTTTAATACAGTAGGAAAATGGTCACTTCCACAGAGGTCATCGTGGACTAACCATTCGAATTCATTAAGTATTTCTGAATTTGTCAATGACAAGTCAAGAGCAGAATAGGTCCCTGTCCCAGGGTGTAAATATGTGCTGGAACCATCACTATAAATACATAAATCATTGTCAGAACAAAAGTCCTCCAAGAACTTACCTTTAGTGTTTGTAGTTACACTACCCCAGAGTGGGTTATGCCCATTTAAATCTCCCATTATAATACAGGGCTTCGGGAGTTGGTCATACAGGGCTTGAAGATCAGTTTTGGCAAATGTCGAAGACGGCGAAATATAGAGTGAGCATAGCGTAAACTCTACATGTAAAGTAATTCTCACAGCAACAGCCTGCATATTAGTATTTAGTGAAACAGGGCTTTGAATAACGTTTTGTCTGACTAGAACGGATGACCCGCCAGTGGCTCTATCACCCGGAGGTGCAAAACAATGATATGCATTAAAATGACGAAGGTCAAATGTATCTGTTTGTTTTAAATATGTCTATTGGAGACATATTGCTGAAGGTGTAAAATCCTGGACTAATAGCTGTAATTCATGTAAATTAGTCCTCAATCCTCTGCAGTTCCACTGTACAATATTATTGGAATAAACTATCTTTTGGGGGGATTTATTGGGGATCTACCCCGCACTCTTTTGGAGGGCGACAAGCTATGTGCCCTAGAATGGACGTTTTCAGAAATGTCCATGTCTTCAAGAGACCCATACTTATTGTACAACTGAATTTTATTTTGTGACCCTTTAGGAGCTCTGCCACTTTGTTGTTTTGAAGCATCAGGCTTTGTCTTCGGTTTACTTTTCACCGTCTGTTGACTATCAGCTGTCGATTGAGACTTTGAGTGTGACTGAGATGATGATGATTTGTGATCAGAAGAAGACTTTGATGTACTAGGAAGTGATTCCTGAGTCTGAGATGATATGGCAGGGTACAAAGGCTGTGGAGAATCGCAATTTACCCACGTCAAAGTAGTTTGACAGGCTATGGTTGACTTTGTTATTTTAGACGTAGACTCCGATGATGTTTTTGCTACTGTAGCATAACTTTCGTGAAGATCATGCCTCTTTACCAGTTTTTTGGCCTCAGAAAAGGAGATATTTTGAGTAAACTTTATTCTGTTTATCTCCATTTGCTCTTTCCAAATAGGACACTGTTTTGAAAATGAAGAATGCTCGCCTGAGCAGTTGGTGCATTTTTTGACGTTACTGTCACAATCTTCTGTTGTGTGTGTCTTTTCACTGCAGTGAGCACACACAACAGACAATGTGCAAGTATTGACACCGTGGTCGAACTTTTGGCATTTGAAATACCGAAGGGGATTCGGAATGTACTTTTCCACACTGATATTACAGTATCCAGCTTTAAGTGATGTTGGAGCAGTAGGTGATGAGAATGAAAACAGATAGGTATTGGTTTGAATAGTTGTGTTGTTTTTATGGGTTGTGAAACGTTTGCATATAATACACCCTGGTCTTTCATTTCGGAAGCGATATCAAGTTCAGACATGTCTGCCAGCAAGCGATCTCGATCACGTACGATTCCCTTACTCGTGTTCAGTGTTTTGTGGGCCGTGACAGTAACCGGAGTGCCAACGAAAGTATCAGTGTTCAAAAGGTTCGTTGACTGATGCCTTTTGGCGCACTCGATCAACAGAGCACCAGAACGTAATTTTCTAATGTTCTTCACATCACCGGCAATGCCCTGGATACCCTTAGACACCGCAAAAGGGTTTAACTTTAAAGGTGCATTATCTTTGGTCTCAATGACAATAAAACGTGGCCAGTATTCAATGTGTTTAGACGGTCTGACGTCATCAACAGGGTCATTTTCAAGAGGACGTTTGCTCTTTTTAGTGGGGGTTTCGTAAGCCATGGTGAGTTACTTAGGTTTCATCATCCGAGCTCCCCACCCACCACGGAGTATCACAAGGACAATGCTAAAGCAAGCGGGCCTCCAGCCTGCAGCACCAAGGATACCCGGATGATATACTCCAGCAGAAGAATTATGAATAATTGATCCACCAGATTGGCCCATGAGCCATCGCCTTCCTGGCATAGGACTCTAGGCAAAGTTCTAAACGTCATAATTCAAATCAAACATGTTTATAAAAATATAACCAAGACCAAAATTACATCAATTTCAAATTATACTTGTGCAGTGATAAATATATTCAGATTCCATGCACAGGGCTTGGCATGACCAGCCGATTGGTTGAACCGGGCCCATTCAACCTCCCGTCTAGGTGAAGTAAGGGTCGAAGGGGTGTGTTGAGCAAAGGGAACGCAGTCACAGGTCCCCAGTGCCCTCAACCCCCAGACTCCCGTCCTCCACCAACACAGGGCCGCAACCCACGACAAACGGGTTGGTGGACGAAATATCCCCCCGGGTCCACTACGGGGGTGTCGGCGAGCTCTTGGCGTTACCCAGCACCCAATACGAGGAGGTGGCTCGCCACGGGTGCCTCATTTTTCCGACATGTAGATTAATAATGTGTAATTAATTTGATTTGTCCAAACGCCCCGCACTGTGCCAGAGTGCAAAAACAAGAGGCATTTACATTACAGTCTTAAACAAACATTGTTATGAATCCGAGGTAGGAGGTGTCATGTTGAGATATTAAATAATCAAATTAGTGTCCGATCCAAAACAATGATTCATGTCTACATTTCCACACATGGTGTTGACAAGAGCATGATTACAAAGAAGAAAATTTAACCCCACTAGACAACGGTACAATGTTTTTACCTACGCTCGATAAATTAAATGGGTGATGACATTTATGTCGACATGGATAGACTGCTTGATAGAAACAATGTATTTACAATCTTATGGAGGGCAATCATATGAATGTGTTTGATGATGGAAACAGAGTCACACATTGATCCTTAAAGAGATCAAAAGGGCACCGCTCCGCATGCACGTGCTTCTCATGAAAGTTATCATGGGTTGTGACGTAAAAAAAAATAATGATAATGAAGTACATGCAAATGATTCAGTATGTGTCAATGCGCGCGTCTACAGTTTATACGAAGAGTAATTCACACGTTATTGACGTCTGAAATATACCACCCTTGGATTGTTAGGTCTTAACTAGTTTAATCAAAGCATACGCTTGTTTCACCAAAATATCACACTATTGCATTTTACGAAAACATAATGTTCATTGATTACAGTACCATTTCGATCGCGGGCAATGGGAGAGCTACACAAGTAATCTTATTGTGAGAATGAAGAAGGTGTGATGTACCCATGATGCGCATGCAGTAAATTTCAATAACATTTTTCAGAAAATAGAAGTTCGACACCACCAACGTCGTTAACAACATAAAACAACATCAACAACGCCACCAACAACATCAACACCAACGCCAACCTCAACAAAAACAAGACCAACGCCAACAATTTTCACCACTTACAAAAACACTTCTACTGCTGCTACAATAATAACATCAACAACACCAACGCTAACAATTCTCACCACTTACAAAAACACTTCGACTGTTTCTACTGTAAAATCTACTGCTAGTACTACTGCTGCAACAATAACAACAAAAACTACTACTGTTGCTGCTACTGCTACTAATACATCTACTACTACGACTACTACCACACCAACCACTACCACATTCACTAAAATCACTACTTCTCCTCTTCCATCCGCTGCTGCTAGTACTACTGTAACTCCCACTGCTTCTACTGCTACCATTGGTGAATATACTGCCGCTTTTTCTAATGCTTCTGCTACTATTACAGCCCCTAGCTCTCCCCAAGATGATTATGATGATGATGTCAATGACGATGGTGATAAAGTTAAAGGACTTTTGGAAGGTATGATAAGTTTAGCTCTTATATAAGGTATTGACGTAATTGCATTCCTCATATATAAGAAAAGGAAAACATATAGGCAAACTCATGCTTATGACTATCAGACTGAAAGTCCATTTGATTTAAAAACCACGGAAAACAGTGATGTCTAAATTTGTATTTCTTTATCAAATACCTACGCTCCATACCATTTACTCCATATGATATAAAGACAAATAAGATCTTATTCTTTCTTTCTCTCGTTTTTTATTTCAGATGTGGAGTCGCTTAGAATAAGTGTAATTTCGTTAACGGTATTTGGTGTCGTCGCGATAGCGTCTGGTGTTGCTTTCCGATTTAGGAAGGTAATACTCAGACGCTGTCGTAGACGTCACCAAGACAACCTATATGAACAACCCGTAGAGCATGCTCCGACACCCCCTCTTCTCCCACCCCTCCGTAGAACTATCCCTTCCCAACCGCTGCTTCTATCCACAACAAGCCCTCTCGCCTTTGAAATGTCTCAGTCTCCCTCACCCTCTCTTGCTCAACCCACAATCACTACCTCTCTTCTCTCACCTGACCCCTCCCAAAATATAGACCTTTCCCGTCTGCAGTCCCCGCTCCTGTCATCCCTCCCTCCCCGTCCGGATTCCCTCTTTCCCTTCAATGCTAGATGCTATTTGTACGCCCACCTCCTCCTCCTCCTCCCGCCCTGTCCCATTGTCGGGCGTTCAGCTCACCCACTCACTCACCCAAGCTAGACAAGTTCCATCCCTTCTCCACCTTGCCACTGATGCTTTTTTTTGTCCAACCTCTAAAACACACGCACGCACGCACGCACGCACGCACGCGCGCGCGCGCGCACACACACACACACACACACACACGCACTTCGGATTCCTCATCGCTCTCCACCCTCACGACCACCCCATCGTCTGCTGGCGTCTCATCGATCACCACCCTCACGATCACCTCGTCGTCTGCTGGCGTCTCATCGATCACCACCCTCACGACCGCTGTCTCACTTGCTGCTGCTGTGACTAAGCATGATGCTCGCCTTTCCGTTGACCCACACGATCCTGCTCACAACTTAATGTGTAACACTCCCCTCCCCCCGTCTCCTAGTGTTGAACCACCGAGGAGGTCCACACGAGAAAAGCGACCACCACGTCGTTTCAGTATTAGTTGTTAGAGATGGCCTCTTATATGGCCTCTCAGTGTGGATTATGTCAAGAGACTCTCAGTTGGCATATTATAAATACACGTGTAGATCCAAAGCAAACATGCTGTTAAGAATCAACACAACTACACGAGTGTGGTATTGACATACACGGGGCAAAGTGTCAACGTGCGTAGGTTGCACCTCATTCCTGGACCCCTCTAAACCCACCACTACAGTCTCAACTAACTGAGTAAGAGGTAAGGCTGTCTATGAGATGCAGACAGACACTGGATCGTCTCACCGTTTTAAATAGTCTTTGATATTGTAATTGGTTACTCCGACAGCAACATACTGCAAAGGGTTCACAAAAGATCTCTCGAGTTAAATAGATACCTACAGTAAAATAATGAAAGTGATTAGGTGCATGTATAAACTTAACTCGAGATTTGCTTTGTGAAGAAAGACCAAGCAGTGAAAGACAATTCGTTCCATGTTCCACAGTTATTTTTAATGAACACTATTTTGATAACACCAATATTGAAACAACATTTTTTTAAAGTTCATGGACACATCGACTTTTTAGGAAAACTTCTCATGATGACACGCGAGTCGACTGTTATAGATAGTCTAATCACTTCGTTCAATTGCCTAGTTCCGGAGTGAGGTTAAGTGGAACATGACTGATGTCAACCTGTTGTCTCTGGAAGTTGAACTGAAATGAAGAAGAATAACTAATATTAGTTGGATATAGATATAATATATCACATTTTCATAATAACAATAAGTTGATTTCACAACAGAATATTTCAACATTATAAGCGTAAGTATATCAGTTCATTTATCTGATATAAGTATATCAGTGTGTCTTTGTCGCTACGGTTTAATGAATACTACATCATGAAAATGTGTTTATGTGCATCGAAACCTCTGACATTTTAACACATTTGAATTTGGCAGGTGCTTATATCTTAGGTTGTCCCCGTGCGCAAGAGGGTTAACATGTCTTAAATCGAACCTTGTTTAATAACGTTACACTGAGGTGGTTTGAACTAAAAATACAAGGAAACCACCTTGGGTTTCTTTTATTAAGACTACCTTATTGAAGTACGATTGCTCAAAATCTGATACTGACACCTTAAAACTATAAATATCTTTTCAAGTAAAATAGTTATGGCTCACCTATGACAAAGTCTGAGTCATTGGTTCTTTATCATCCACAACGTCTTCATTGTTGTCATCACAACAACAGAAGAACTGCAGTTTGTTAAACGTTCTGTTGCTCTTGGAGCGGCCCTGGCCCATGAAGAGTAGGTGTGTAGATGACTCCAGCGCCTCTGTGTAGTAATCATTCAGTAAGATGTGATAGATGACATCCTCCTCTTTCTTCACAGCCGGTGTCAGTTCAACCTTCCACAAGTTTTCATCTTTAAACTTTATCTCATCGACAGAGGTAATGTGGAGCAACAGATTCTTAGGTAGGTCGCTGACCTTACACCGGGTGGACTGTTCCTTAAAATGACCATCTTGATCAACTTTCTTCATGAGATCTTTTTCGGACAAGTTGACAACCCTAGGCTTGTACATTTTCTTGTCACTGGCGTCATCTAGGACTTCATTTGAAGTTCGCTTGAGAGAGGTTGCCATACTCAAGTAATAGAAGTAGTCACGGTGGAAGCGGGGTGTTGAGTGAATGCGAGGTGATAAAATATGACATCAATTTATAGTGCTAGGTTGTTTTGATTTGATTTGATTTGACATTGGCTAAGAAGAGTATAATAGCTATTCCACCATTGATCACAAATTGATCAGCTGCATCAGAATTCAAATACCCATTCAGTTGTGTTTTTCCACGCCTTATAATTATATTGACACAGGTGGGTTGAATACCATACCTATTCGAGCCACTGTTGATGCAGGTGGATTGAATGCATTACCCATCCAACGCCCATTCAAAGTTGGGTTTTCCACACCTTTTAATTATATTGACACAGGTGGGTTGAATGCAATACCCATTCAAGCCACTGTTGACACAGGTGGATTGGACACAATAGCTATTCAATTCCAATGCTGAATACCCATTCAGTTCCATTTTCAATTCCTTATTGACACAGGTGGGTTGAATACAATACCCATTCGAACCACTATTGACACAGCTGGATTGAATACAACAGCTATTCCATTTCAGATTTCAACGGCTATTCAATTCCACTTTCAACAGCTTATTGACACAGTTACAATAGCTATTCAACACACTGTTGACATTAGGACAATAGCCATTCAACACACTGTTGACATTAGGACAATAGCTATTCCATACACTGTTGACATTAGGACATTAGTGACGTCAGAGAGCCACGTGTGGGAGCCAAAGAGCCACTTTGCCACCGATGTGGCTTTTTGCTTATTATCATTTCCCTACTGTTGTGGTGTACTCTTGTATGCCGTTGGCGGTGCACCATGCATTGGTGGATGTTGTGGTGTGCTCATGTATGCTGCTGGCGGTGCACCATGCATTGGTGGATGTTGTGGTATACTCATATATGCCGTTGGCGGTGCGCCATGCATTGGTGGATGTGGTGGTTGTGTCTCATGTATGAGGGTGCTGGTGCTACATGCATTGGTGGATGTTGTACTGTACTTATGTATGCCGGTCTTTGTGCCCCCTGCATTGCTGGATGCTGTGGTGTCCTCATGTATGCCGGTGGCGGTACGCCATGCATTGGTGGATGTTGTGGATTTACAACGATTGTGAAGGTGATGTTTACAAGGCTTGTAAATGTTTGTAAATTTAGGAAGGATTTTACCGCTACTTCTTTCAATTTTGCCATTTCTCAAGAATCCCCATGACTCTTTAAACTTACTAATTTATTATTTCTTTTGTTCTGTTAGAGTTCTTACTGTTGATATGCATAATGGATCTTGCATGTGACATATTTATTCATGAAAACTGAAGGAATAAGCCATATTTTGTGTAGTCCATTTGTGCTTTATATCAATGCAACTGCTTCTGGTGCGTGAAAACATGAAAGTTCATGTGTACGGCCAGCATTGATCCATATACCAAATACTTGTGACTGTTAAAACAGATGTCTTGCCTTTGTTGGAGATCATCATCCCAAGCTCATTCCGATGATTTTACCACTCTACTCCATGGGAACTATATGCATTCTCTAAATAACACCTGTCACTAGACCTTTTATGTTGGTGCTCATTAACGGTGTTATGCAATTGGCGTAGTCAAGAAAGCTCATAAACATGTCAATAGATAATTGGTTGTGATGTCCGTACGTGTGGATTGGAGCAAGTAGTCAAATGAATTAATAAAAATCATTGTGTAACAAGATTTATATAATCATTTACAAGAATTATGTTACAGAATATTTAAATGGTGCGTGCCGGTCTATCATTTGTTTGTTTATGTTCGGCGTACATAAAGTTTTAATTTATTATTCATTTAAATTCTTAAAGTGCTACACAATCATACATCATCAGTGTCAACAGTGATAGTTCACTTCATACACAACTGACCCAACAAGACTTTTCCATACTCTGTTATGGTCTTCCTTTCTGCTTGAAGATGTTTTCGGTGAGCATCCACAATTTTACCACCAAGACACCAAAAATAATTTTCTTACCAATAACATTCTCGTAAATGATCTATATTGATACAATTAGTTTCTATGTGTGGAATGCACTTTACAAAGGTAAATAAACCAAAGTTCTAATACGAGATTATAATATGACAAACCACGCGGTTAATTCTTCAATCATATATAGTATCAAATCTAAAAGAAGCAGTGACGAAGAGTTAGGCAGATCTTAAGTTGGACAGATTATTAAGATCAGATAATTCACTATTTCCATATAAGATTGTCTTCAAGCTTTACCCATGTTTGTTATTCAAATTTATATACATATGTGACAACACATGCTGCATTTAAATTTTGTATTGTATGTTGTATGGTGCCAGTGTCGATATAAACTGTAAAGCTGCTCACAATCCCATGTCATTTTTTACCAAAAAAAAACCCAAACACAATAATTAAGCACAAAAAATGAGATGTCTAAATCATTCCCTCTGCTGGTGATGGCTGTGTGGGATTAATTAAACGACCAAACCCAGTTGAGCATGCCTCATAATTCTCTTACTCTTAAAATAAACAACTTCAGTCCAAAGGGATATCACTAGTGGGATTATTTGGTCGATTTGAGTTAGTGTTTTGATAACGCTTAGTCTTGATGAACAATAGTCTATTTCAACAACAATTTTCAATTGGTAAAATTCATATTAAAGTGACATACCTTTATTTACATGTTTCACAAACCGTTGTGTACACGTGCACTGTCCATTGTATTTCATGGTTGGAGAAGTTACAGAGAGGAAGAGTAACTCAAAGTAATTTGATGACCTTTTGAGATCTAAATACATATATGAACACCCGATGGGAAAATGCAGTTGATCATTGCACACCAACATACGGACATTTTTGCTATCGTGAATTTGAGACTTTACATCTACAAAGCCGTTCAGAATGTCTGTCAGCGATATTTCTTCAGAGGGCACATTCAGCTCAGGTGAGTATATTGCAGATGATGCAAGTATATTATTTGTAAAATCAGTAAGGCAACCCTGTTGCACAGGGGAATTGTTAAACAAATTTTGTAAGTACTAAATGTGAAAAAAAGAAATGTGCTCAACTAAATGGTAACCAAACAATGATATCGCCACTCCGACCACCAAACTAAAAAATGACACCTTTTTCCACTCCGTCCACCAAACTAAATATTGACACCTTTTATGACTGTCCACCAAACTAAGTTGACTAGATAAGTTATCTGAATTTACACAACTGTTTCGAACTATGAACAATGCCCGAATATGGCAACTATTTGTCTCAATTCACAACAGTGAAGACCCACACTCTACTTTTCGACCCTACATCTTGCCGTCCAAAGCGCATATACACGACTCTGCACATGCAAAAAAACTCAAAATGCACGAGACGTGACGGTTGCGTTTTGATGCGATGTTCATGTTTCTTAAAAAGGTGTGTTTTGGCTATTGTTTTTCACATATCAAAATTATGAACTAATGTAACCGACATTCTCTTCTGAACATTTATTCCTTTGTAAATGTTTGTAACGTTTTCAGACAAGATATTCTTATACGATGTTGTATTAGCAGTAATTCGACTTTATTTAAGACTTTAGTTGTAATACCTGCTAGTCATTTTGTTAGGTTTTTCAAAATGCTAATTGCATTTTCCCCATAAATTTACTTTCACAGACAACTGTGAGGCAGGCTCTACGGAATGCTGAGTCTGTAGGAGGAATGACCCTAAATCCACTACATACGTAAGAATATACTTGAATATGATTTAAATACAGTAACTGCAAGAGTTTCAATGCATTAAACCATTCAACAAGTAAAACTTCAGGTGTTTCTACAATAACCTCGACATGAATTTATCTTCATTGTGCTGACAATAAATTTAGAATTGTATTTTTTAGGTTGGAAACAGGACAGAATAAGGACGCTAAGGCAGGTCTCCCTGTTATTCCGCACGCTGAGTTTCAAGGTATTGCAGTTCTGCTTAATGCTCTGTCCTATATGCATCAGTGCACAACAAAAAATGAGCACAACCCATATAAATGGGTTGTGTCATATAAATAAGAATGCTCATTTCTTGAGCTCCAAACAGTAACATTATGTAACAAAATGTGATGTTCATGGGCGATTTTGTTCAACCGTTTGAATCGGGTGCATGTGTTTGGTGACGACTTCTTGCTATAATTCTGTAATCACTCTATAATATACCTCAGTTTTATTGAAACATAAAGTTTCTGTCAGGGTATTGTATTTTGTTGGTTGCAGTGGCTATGACAAGATGTTTGCAGACAAAAAGGGAAACCGTCTCAAGAAAGAAAAAACAACCAAAACAAACACGATGATGTCATGAGAAGAAGTTCCAGAAAAACTACAGTAAGTAAACATGAAAACCAATTTAAATAGCTTTCGGGAATCAAGAATTAGATGAAAATTTTTAAAAGGATGCACTACATAACTTGGCTTACCATCAATTAGAAAGGAAGAAGGCATGTTAATTGATGAATCTTAACTGAGATGATATCAATTAACAAGGCATTAGGTCTTGTTAATTAATGAACCCTTATTGACATGACTTGCTCATCAATGAACAAGGGATTAGGCCTTGTTATGTGTTGAGGCTTTGTTCAAGGCTGGGAGATACAGTAACAATCACCCCACAGTATTAATCCGTGTGATCTTTCAAAGGAGAAAAAAGGTTGTACCATACAACACCTGTGTTCTAATGCACTAAATACACAAGTATCAATAATACCTGCTATGAGATTATGAGAATAACCATTGATTCTATTTTCACATTGGCTTACCATTCACTTAATGCAAGTATAATCATATTGACTGTTTTCTTCAGACATCGAGTCGAAGGGATGCAACAGGCAGACCTTCCCAGCCATAAGAAAGCAAAATATGAACAAGTATTAAAGAATGCACAACTACAATGCTACCTATCAATTGTTTTTGATTGTATATTTGATAATAATGTGTAACATATTTCCGTAAATTTGTAAATGGAATGTTTTTGTATGAAATTTAATCTTCCTCTTGTTATAATCTGTAAATAAACATCTAGTGTAAGCTTGACACTGTCTATTTGTTTTGGGATAATTTAATTTGCATGAAAGACGGAAGTATTATAAACGTGAAACAAATTCCGCATTAAAGAATACCATTTCCATCAACAGTACAGTATTGACCATGGAGCACTATCAAGCGAACATCAAATTTATTTCAATGTTATGATATGCTAAATTCCTTGTTCACGCGTCATAAACCAAATTCAGCACATTACAACTTTCACCACCTAAACAACCCACTCCTCGGCGCATTATCGCGATGATGACACTGCAAGATGTCAAACCAGCCTACAACTCCTCAGAAACAATTTCAAAATGTTTTTTTATCCAATTTCTTATCCAATAAAGATGTAGCAGGGTAGCGAGGGAAATGGAAGCAGTGTGACTCGCCACACCTCAAATATGGTTCCTATGCCATGTGAATAAACTGACAATGCACAAAGTCGAACGAAGGCCATTCTGTGTTTTTACAGGCACAAGGTGGATAAGAACTTACTAGTATCTGGCGTTACCACTATTGATCACGAGAGTTAAAAAAAACCCAAAACATATGAAATATCAACATGTCAAATATTCCAGCACTATAAGTATTAGTAACATATATTCCATTATGTCAGTTCTGCTGTTTCTAAGAAAATAATAAAATTACAAGCATACAATCGCGATTCAGAAGTGCAATATGTTGTACCAGGGAGTCTATATAGAGTATTGTAGAGTATCCCTGGTTGTACTTGGACTTTCGTCCCTCGTAACGAAGCCCGCAGGAGACCAAACCCAGTCATAGATGGTGGATGTGCACTCAAGTGTAACGACGGCTACCGATTGTCTGCTTCATTTGCTGATATGCCCAGGGCTCATAAGGTGGGGCCCATAGTGTGTTCAGAAAGATGATGTGTTTGATGGGCATTTTAGAAGTATGGCGAGTCACAAGAAAGTAAGATTCTTTATGGATAACAACTTTTTGTATTGTATATGATGCGTCGTTTCAGTATGGATTGATATACCGTTATCAAACAAAATCATATACACTATGTTGTTATCCATAAAAAAATGTATGTAGAGATGTTGGGTTTTGTAAACCCATCTCTGAATTTGCGTTCGATCCAATCAAAAATCATCTCAGTAGAGATGGTGAACGACTGGAAACTGTCATTCGTCCAAGTACAAAGCAGGACTTGAAACTGACAAGCGTTTGCACCAGTTTCCGTGAGATCCAGTCATCCGAGAAAAACGGATGTAGTTTCTTTGCAACCCATAGACATATAAACATGTCATATGTACAAGTATCACACCTGCTTAATTACATAATGTGGCCGAGACAGGACTCGGGTGCATGAGTCATCAATCAATTTATTTTGTCTATGGCGTATAGCCTGATAGGTGTTAAGTTGAAATTGCATGTGGTCAATGATTGAAGCTGTGTATTGCATATTGTCTTTAGCAGACAGGCAGCCATACATATAGGTGTCAATAAACCAGACATTAAGCTTTCTCTGTGATAGAGGCTTCTTCTTACAATCAACATGTTTTTATGTAACGAGTAGATTATTTACTTGTTTGTGTACACAACCATGATTGGACTACTGCTCACGATCTCATACTCCGGGCATGGATACTGTTTCAAGTTCCTTGAACCTATTCACTGCGCATGCGGTATGGGCGCAGCGCAGCACAACTGTTGAAACAACTTCTTCCCCAAGCGGTGGGGGAAATTTAGTGAATCGCTTGAACTCCGAATTCGCGGGTTTTTTCCATCGCGTTTTTTTGCTTTATAGGTTGAAGTGGCATTTGTATGATTTGTTTCGGTAACTGCATACCAAAAGGTATCGGAATCTGCAAAGTTGTGTTTTCCTTTTTCATGTGACCTTTTAGAAAGTTTCGTTCCATGAGATAACCTATCAAAATAATACAACATATCAATAATGCCCGGGATGTTCCAGGGTGGGCAGTTCTCTCTGGAGGTCTTGATGTTTCTTTTTCTTTGGGAGCAGTGTCTGGCCAGCACTATGTTGCACCATGTTCAGTTTATTAGTGTGCGTCTCCAGTCCAACATGAAATTTATCATCTCGGTAACGTTGGGATGGGCTTTTCCAACAACTTACTTTAACCTCCCATGCCAACCTCCAACCTGTTATTTGTCCAGGGCACATTTCTGTCATGGGCTTCCATTCCTGAAGGTTATTGTTTAGTTATGTTAAATATAGCAGTATGTGTTAACTGCAACTAGCCCGTGTACAACAGGTGTAGTCCCACGAAGCCTAAAATTATTCAGTTGGCTTATGGGACTTCATGCCTCAGTGATTTGATGGGATTATGGTGGATTGTTGCTTGGCTGACCACAGAAAGGAAGAATCAACAGAAACAACAAAAATCAAATATGATTGTGAAATATTTCAAAAGGTGACCTATCCTATCTGTATCACTGGTACTATTGGTAAAAGTTGGATCGACCACATGATTCATAGCAACATATACTGTCATGTGTTATGTTATCACAACACAATCTCTATCATTTAGCATATTATCAGAGGTGACAAGGTGATATTGTTTATGGTTATTGTTATTCACTGTTCTCAAACACAAAATAAGTGGGATACTGAGTCGGAATTCTTTTCTAAACAGCTTGCGCATAGTGAAAGACACACCCATGCATCTTCATTCCACCGAACACTGTAGTAAGAGCATCAGCATCCTACCCCTAAAAGAGTGACCCCTGTCCACTGAACAGTGGTCTGCCCCACTCTTATTTCACGCCCCAATTACCTCATTAATTATGTCGAGGGGTCAAACTGTAATTAGCCTTTGGGATTTATTAGGTGTGAATTTGAGGCCTTGCAGACGGTTTTACTATCACCCACCAGTTATCTCAACTTGTGTATCTTTACAAATTGTAAATGTCCTGTAAACATCATCTTTCCAAAATATTTAAAAGCTTGTAAAGGTGAACTTTTTTCCAGTGATGTATGCTGGTGACAGTGCGCTATGCATTGGTGGATGTTGTGGTGTACTCATGTATGCCGGTGCTGGTGCCCAATGCACTGGTGGATGTTGTGGTGTGCTCATGTATGAGGGTGGCGGTGCGCCATGCACTGGTGGATGTTGTGGTGTGCTCATGTATGCTCGTGGCATTGCACGATCCATTGGTGGATGTTGTGGTGTACTCATGCATGTCGGTGGCAGTGTGCCATGCATTGGTGGATGTTGTGGTGTACTCATGTATGCCGGTGGTGGTGTCCCATGCATTGGTGGATATTGTGGTGTACTCATGTATGTTGTAAGTTGTGCAACATGTGGTGTGGTGTGCTCATGTATGAGGGTGGCGGTGCGCCATGCACTGGTGGATGTTGTGGTGTGCTCATGTATGCTCGTGGCATTGCACGATCCATTGGTGGATGCGGTGGTGGCTCTTGTATACCGATAGTAGTGCGACATGCATTGGTGGATGTTGTGGTGTACTCATGTATGCCGGTGGTGGTGTCCCATGCATTGGTGGATATTGTGGTGTACTCATGTATGTTGTAAGTTGTGCAACATGCACTGGTGGATGTGGTGATGCAATTATGTATGGTGGTGACAGTGTGCCATGCATTCATGGATGTTGTGGTGTACTCATGTATGTTTTGATGGTGTGTCATGCATTGGTGGATGTGATGGTGGTGTCTCATGTATGAGGGTGCTGGTGAACCATGCATTCGTGGATGTTGTGGCGTGCTCATGTATGCTGATGGTGGTGACCCATGCATTGGTGGATGTCGTGGTGTCCTCATGTATGCCGGTGGCGGTGTGCCGTATCTTGGTCCATGTGTTGGTGGTGATTCATGCATTCGTTAATGTTGTGGTGTACTTATGTATGCCTGTAAGAGTGCGTTATGCATTGGTGGATGTTGCTGTGTACTCATGCATGCCGGTGGCGGTGCGATATGCATTGGTCGATGTTATGGTGGTGACTTATGTATGTCGGTGGTGGTGAACCATGCATTGGTGGATTTTGTGGTGTACTCATGTATGCCTGTAAGGGTGCACCATGCATTGGTTTATGTTGTGGTGTACTCATGTATGCAGGTGGTGGTGCAACGTGCATTGGTGGATGTTATGGTGTTGACTTATGTTTGCCGGTGGTGGTGATCCACGCATTGGTGGATGTTTTGGTGTACTCATGTACGCCGGTGGTGGTTTTCCCATGGATTGGTGGATGTTGCGGTGTCCTCATGTATGCCGGTTACGGTGCCCCATGCATTGGTGGATGTTGTGGTGTCCTCATATATGCTGGTGCCGGTGCACGATGCATTGGTGGATGTTGTGGTGGCATCTGATGTATGCCGGTGGTGGTGCCCCATGCATTCGTTAATGTTGTGGTGTACTCATGTAAGCCTGTAAGGGTGCGTTATGCATTGGTTTATGTTGTGGTGTACTCATGTATGCAGGTGGCAGTGCGATGTGCATTGGTGGATGTTGTGGTGTACTCATGTATGCCGGGTGGCGGTACACGATGCATTCATGGATGTTGTGGTGTACTCATGTATGCCGGTAGTATTGCGCCATGAAATTGATGGATGTGATGGTGGTGTCTCATGTGTATGTATGATGGTGGTGGTGGCCCATGCATTGGTGGATGTTGTGGTGTACTCATGTATGCTTGTGGTGGTGAAGCATGCATTGGTGGATGTTGTGGTGTACTCATGTATGCCGGTGGTGGTGTCCCATGTATTAGTGGATATTGTGGTGTACTCATGTATACCGGTGGTGGTGCAGAATCCATTGGTGGATGTTGTGGTGTACTCATGTATACTGCTGGTGGTAAGCCATGGATTGGTGTATGTTGTGTTTTGCTCATGTAAGCTGGTGGCGGTGCCGCATGAATTGGTGGATATTGTGGTGTACTCATATGTGTCGGTGGCGGTGCACAATCCATTAGTGTATGTTTTGGTGTACTCACGTATATCGGTGGCTGTGTGCCATGCATTGGTAGATGTGATGGTGATGTCTTATGTATAAGTGTGGTGGTGCTGCATGGATTGGTGCATGTTGTGGTCTGCTCATGTATGCCGGTGGCGGTGCAACATGAATTGTTGGATGTTTTGGTGGTGTACTCATGTATACCGGTGGTGGTGTCCCATGCATTGGTGGATGTTGTGGTGTAGTCATTAACGCCGGTTTCGGTGCACAATGCAGTGGTGGATGTTGTGGTGTACTCATGTATGCCGGTGGTGGTGTCCCATGCATTGGTGGATGTGATGGTGTACTCATGTATACCGGTGGTGGTGTCACATGCATTGGTGGATGTGATGGTGGTGGGTTAAGTATGCTGTTGGTGGTGTCCCATGCTTTGGTGTATGTTGTGGTATATTTATGTATGCCGGTAGCAGTGCGCTATGCATTTATGGATGTGATGGTGGTGTCTCATAAATGCCGGTGGTGGTGTCCCATGCATTGGTGGTTGTTGAGGTGTACTCATGTACGCCGGTGGCTGTGCACAATGCATTTGTGGATGAGATGGTGGTGGCTCATGTATACCGATAGTAGTGCGACATGCATTGGTGGATGTTGTGGCGTACTCATGTATGCCAGTGGTGGTGCCCCATGCATTGGTGGATATTGTGGTGTACTCATGTATGCAAGTGGTGGTGTCCCATGCATTGGTGGATATTGTGGTGTACTCATAAACTCCTGTGTCTGTGCACAATGCATTGCTGGATGTTGTGGTGTACTCATTTATGCCGGTAGTGGTGTCCCATGCATCGGTACATGTTGTGGTGCACTTATGTATACCGATGGTGGTGCCCCATGGATTGGTTTATGTTTTGGTGTACTCATGTATGTCGGTGGCGATGTGCCATGCATTGGTAGATGTGATGGTGGTGTCTCATGTCTAAGGGTGGTGGTGCTCCATGGATTGGTGCATGTTGTGGTGGTGACTCATGTATGCCGCTGGTGGTGAAGTATTCATTGGCAGATGTTGTGGTGTGCTCATGTATGCCGGTGGTGGTGCCCCATGCATTGGTCGATGTTTATATGTACTCATGTATGCCGGTGGCAGTGCCCCAAGCATTGGTGGATGTGATGATGTTGTCTCGTGTATGCCGGTGGTGGTCACCATGCATGGGTGGATGTTCTGGTGTACTCATGTATGTTGGAAGTGGTGCCCCATGCACTGGTGGATGTCTTGGTGCAATTATGTACGGTGGTGACGGTGCGCCATGCATTCATGGATGTTGTGGTGTAGTCATGTATGTTTTGCTGGTGTGTCATGCATTGGTGGATGTGATGGTGGTGTCTCATGTATGAGGGTGCTGGTGAACCATGCATTTGTGGATGTTGTGGTGTACTCATGTACGCTGGTGGTGGTGACCCATGCATTGGTGGATGTTGTGGTGTCCTCATGTATCCTGGTGGCGGTGTGCCGTTTCTTGGTCCATGTGTTGGTGGTGACTCATGTAGGGCGGTGGTGGTGCCCATGCATTGGTGGATGCTGCAGTGTAATCATGTATGCCTGTGGCGGTGGGAAATGCATTCGAGGATGTTGTGGTGTGCGCATGTATGCCTGTGGAGGTGGACGATGCATTGGTGGATGTTGTGGTGTCCCCATGTGTGCCGGTGGCGGTGCGAAATGCATTGGTGGGTGTTGCGGTGTGCTGATGTGTGTCTGTGGCGGTGGACGATCCATTGGTGGATGTTGTGGTCTACTTATGTATGCCGGTTGCGGTGCCCCATGCATTGGTGGATATTATGGTGTACTCATGTATGTCGGTGCCGGTGCGCCATGCATTGGTGGATGTTGTGGTGTCCTCATATGTGCCGGTGGCGAGGCCCCGTGGCGGTGGTGGTGCATGATGCATTGGTGGATGTTGTGGTGTACTCATGTATCTCGGTGGCGGTGTGCTATGCATTGTTGGATGTTGTGGTGGTGGCTCATGTATGCCGCTGGTGGTGCCCCATGTATTGGTGGATGTTGTGGTGTGCTCATGTATGCCGTTGGCGGTGCCCCATGCATTGGTGGATGTTGTGGTGTACTCATGTATGCAGGTGGCGGTGCGCCATGCATTGGTCCATGTGTTGGTGGTGGCTCATGTATGCCGGTGGTGGTGCCCCATGCATTGGTGGATGTTGTGGTGTACTCATGTATGTTTGGGTGGTGTGCCATGGATTGGTGGATGTGATGGTGGTGTCTCATGTATGAGCGTGCTGGGGAACCATGCATTCGTGGGTGTTGTGGTGTACTCATGTATACTTTTGGTGGTGACCCATGCATTGGTGGATGTTGTTGTGTCCTGATGTATGTCGGTGGCGGTGTGCCATGTCTTGATCCATGTGTTGGTGGTATCTAATGTAGGGTGGTGGTGGTCCCCTATTCATTGGTGAATGGTGCGGTGTAATCATGTATGCCAATGGCAGTGCCCCATGGATGGGTGGATGGTGTGGTCTCCTCATGTATGCGTGTGGAGGTACACGATGCATTGGTGGATGTTGTGGTGTACTCATGTATGCCAGTGGCAGTGCCCCATGCATTGGTTGATGTTGTGGTGTACTCATGTATGTCAGTAGCGGTGTGCCATGCATTGGTGGATATGATTTTTATGTCTCTTGTATGATGTTGGTGGTGCTCAATGAATTGGTGGAACTTGTGGATTCCTCACGTATGGCGGTGACGGTGCGACATGCAATGTTGGATGTTATATTGGTGACTCATGTATGCCGGTGGTGATGAAGTATTCACTGGTAGATGTTGTGGTGTCCTCATATATGCCGGGTGGCGCTGTCCCATTCATTGATGGATGTGATGGTGGTGTACTCATGTATACCGGTTGGTGGTGTCCCATGGATTGTTGGATATTGTGGTATACTCATAAACGCCGGTTTCGGTGCACGATGCATTGGTGGAAGTTGTGGTGTAGTCATGTATGCCGGTGGTGGTGCCCTATGGATTAGTGTATGTTGTGGTTTACTCATGTATGGCGGTGGCGGTGCACCATCCATTGGTGGTTGTTTTGGTGTACTCATGTATGTCAGTGGTGGTGTGCCATACATTGGTAGATGTGATGGTGGTGGCGTTTGTATGCCTGTGGTTGTGCATTATGCATTTGTATATGTTCTGGTGTACTCATGTATGCCTGTGGTGGTACCCGATACATTGGTAGATTTTGTGGTGTAATCATGTGTGCTGGTGACGGTGCTCCATGCATTGGTGGATGTTGCTGTGTTCTCATGTATGCCTTTGTTGTTGCCCCATGCATTGTTGGATGTGATGGTTGTGTCTCATGTATACCGGTGGTGGTGAAAAATGCATTAGTGGATGTTGTGGTGGCCTCATGTATGCCGGTGGGG
Organism: Haliotis asinina; assembly: GCF_037392515.1. Taxonomy (NCBI): domain Eukaryota; kingdom Metazoa; phylum Mollusca; class Gastropoda; order Lepetellida; family Haliotidae; genus Haliotis; species Haliotis asinina. Next base: position 39,812,636 of record NC_090281.1, on the reverse strand, counting down.
GTGCGATATGCGTTGCTGGATGCGATGGTGGTGGCATATGGATGCCTGTGGTGGAGCCCCATGCATTCGTATATGTTGTGGTGTACTCATGTATGCCTTTGGTGGTACCCGATGCATTGTTGGATGTTCTGGTGTACTCATGTGTGCGGTTCTTGGTTCCCCATGCATTGGTGGATGTGATGGTGGTGTCTCATCTGCGCCGGTGGTGGTGCCCATGCATTGCTGGATGTTGTGGTGTACTCATGTATCCTGGTGGTGTCTCATGTATATGTATCAGGGTGGTGGTGGCCTATACATTGGTGGATGTGTGAGGGTGGCGGTGCTCCATGCGCTGGTGGATGTTGTGGTGTTCTCATGTAAGCGGTTGTTGGTGCCCCATGCATTAGTGGATGTGATGGTGGTGTCTCATGTATGCCGGTGGTGGTGAACCATGCATTCGTGGATGTTGTGGTTGTGTTCATGTATGCTGGGTGGCGGTACACAAAGCATTTGGTGGATGTGATGGTGGTGTCTCATGTATATGTATGAGGGTCGTGGTGGCCCATGCATTGGTGGATGTGATGGTGGTGTTTCATATGCGCCGGTGGTGGTGCCCCATGCATTGCTGGATCTTGTGGTGTACTCATGTATGCCGGTGGTAGTTTCCCATGCATTGGTGGATATTGTGGTTTACTCATGTACGCCGGTGGCGGTGCACAATGCATTGGTGGATGTTGTGGTGTGCTCATGTATGCCTTTGACGGTGTCCCATGCATTGTTGGATGTTGTGGTGTACTCATATATGGCGTTATGTGTGCGCCATGCTTTGCTGGATCCGATGGGGGTGGTTTATGTATACCTGTGGTGGTGCCCCATGCATTGGTGGATGTTTTTATGTAGTTATGTATGACAGAGGCGGTGCGCCATATATTGGTGGATGTGATGGTGGTGGCTTATGTATGCTTGTTTTGGTGCCTCATGCATTGGTGGATGTTGTGGTGTACTCATGTATGCTGGTGGTGGTACACGATGCATTGGTGGAATTTGTGGTCTACTCATGTGTGTTGGTGGTGGCGCCCGATGCATTCTTGGATGTGATGGTTTTGTCTCATGTATGCCGGTGGTGTGCCCCATGGATTGGTGGATGTTCTGGTGTACTCATGTATGCAGGTGGTGGTGACCAATGCATTGGTGTATGTTGTGGTGTACTCATGTATGCCGGTGGTGGTGTCCCATGCATTGGTGGATGTTGTTTTGTACTCATGTATGCCGGTGGTGGTGCCCCATGGATTGGTGTATGTTGTAGTTTGCTCATCTATGCCGGGTGGCAGTACATGATGCTTTGGTGGATGTTGTGGTATAGTCATGTATGAAGGTGGTGGTGTCCCATGCATTGGTGTATGTTGTGTTGTCCTCATCTATGCAGTTTGGCGGTACACGATGCTTTGGTTGATGTTGTGATGAACTCATGGATGCCGGTGGCGGTGCCCCATGCATTGGTGGATGTTGTGGTGGTATCTCATGTATGCCGGTGGTGCTGCCCTATGCATTCGTTAATGTTGTGCTGTACCCATGTATGCCTGCAAGGGTGCGCCATGCATTGCTGGATGTTGCTGTGTACTGATGTATGCCGTTGGCAGTGCGACATGCATTGGTGGATGCGATGGTGGTGGCTTATGTATGACGGTCGTGGTGAACTATGCATTCGTGGATGTTGTGGTTGTGTTCATGTATGCTGGGTGGCGGTACAAGATGCATTCATGGATGTTGTGGTGTACTCATGTATGCCGGTGGTGGTACGCCATGAATGTGGTGGATGTATTGGTGGTGTCTCATGTATATGTATGAGGGTGGTGGTAGCCCATACATTGGTGGATGCTGTGGTGTACTCATGTATTCGGTTGTTGGTGCCCCATGCATTAATGGATGTGATGGTGGTGTCTCATGTATGTCGGTGGCGGTGGGACATGCATTGGTGGAAGTTATGGTGGTGACTTGTGTATGCCGGTGGTGGTGAACTATGCATTCGTGCATGTTGTGGTGTACTCATATTTGCCTCTAAGGGTGCACAATGGATTGGTAGATGTTGTGGTGTACTCATGTATACCGCTGGTGATGCGCCATGCATTGCTGGATGCGATGGTGGTGGTGCATGTATCCCTGTGGCGGTGTCCCATGCATTGGTATATGTTGTGGTATACTCATGTATGCCTGTGGTGGTACACGATGCATTGGTGGATTTCATAGTGTACTCATGTATGCTGGCGGTTGTGCGCCATGAATTTGATGGATGTGATGGTGGTGTCTCATGTATATGTATGGGGGTCGTGTTGGTGGTGGATGCATTGGTGGATGCTGTGGTGTACTAATGTATGCCGGTGGTGGTGAAACATGCATCGGTGGATGTTGTGGTGTGTTCATGTATGCCGGTGGTGGTACGCCATGCATTGCTAGATGCGATGGTGGTGGCGTATGTATGCCTGTGGTGGTGCCCCATGCCTTGGTATATGTTGTGGTGTACTCATGTATGCCTGTGGTGGTACACGATGCATTGGTGGATGTTGTGGTGTACTCATGTGTGCCGGTGTCGGTGCGCCATGCATTGGCTGATGTTGTAGTGTTCTCACGTATGCGGTTGTTGTGGAACTATGCATTGGTGGATGTGATGGTGGTTTCTTATGTATGCCTTTAGTGGTACCCCATGCATTTGTATATGTTGTGGTGTATTCATGTATTCCAGTGGTGGTACACGATGCATTGGTGGATGTTTTGGTGTACATATGTGTGCCGGTGGCAGTGCGCCATGCATTGGTGGATGTTGTGGTGTCCACATGTATGCCGAAGGTGGTGTGCCATGCATTGGTGGATATTGTGGTGTACTCATGTACGCCGAGGGCGGTGCACAATGCATTGGTGGATCTTGTGGTGTGCTCATGTATGGCGGTGGCGGTGTTCCATGCATTGGTGTATGTTGTGGTGTACTTTTATATGACGTTGACGGTGCGCCATGCTTTGCTGCATGCGATGGTGGTTGCTCATGTATGCCTGTGGTGGTGCCCCATGCATTGTTTAATGTTGTGGTGTACTCATGTGTGCATGTGGTTGTGCGCCATGCATTGGTGGATTATGTTTTGTATTTTTGTATGCCAGTGACGGTGCGCCATCTATTGGTGGATGTGATGGTGGTGGCTTATTTATGGCTGTCGTGGTGCACGATGCATTTGTGGATTTTGTTGTGTACTCATGTATACCAGTGGCGGTGCCCTATGCACTCGTGGATGTGATGGTTTTGTCTCATGTAAGCCGGTGGTGGTACACGATGCACTGGTGGATCTTGTGGTGTACTCATGGATGCCGGTGGTCGTGTGCCCTGAATTTGGTGGATGTGATGTATATGTATGAGGGTCGTGGTGGCCCATGCATTGGTGGATGCTGTGGTGTACTCATGTATGCCGGTGGTGGTGAAACATGCATTGGTGGATGTTGTGGTGTGCTCATGTATGCCGGTGGTGGTACGCCCTGCATTGCTGGATGCCATGGTGGTGGCGTATGTATGCCTGTGGTGGTGCCCCATGCATTGGTATATGTTGTGGTATACTCATGTATGCTTTTGGTGGTAGAAAATGCATTGGTAGATGTTGTGGTGTACTCATGTGTGCCGGTTTTAGGAAGCCGTGCATTGGTGGATGTAATGGTGGTGTCTCATGTATGGCGGTGGTGGTGCCCCATGGATTGCTGGATGTTTTGGTGTACTCCTTTATGTCAGTGGTGATGTCCCATACATTGGTGGATATTTTGGTGTACGTATAAACGCCGGTGTCTGTGCACAATGCATTGATGGATCTTGTGGTGGTATCTGATGTATGCCGGTGATGGTGCCCCGTGCATTGGTATATTTTGTGGTGAACTCATGTATGCCTGTGGTGGTAAACGATGCATTGGTGGATGTTGTGGTGTACACATGTGTGCCGGTGGCTGTGTGCCATGCATTGGTGGATGTTGTGGTGTTCTCATGTATGCCGGTGGTGGTGAACCAATGCATTGGTGGATATTGTAATGTACTCATGTATGCCGGTGGCGGTGCACAATGCACTGGTGGATGTTGTGGTGTGCTCATGTATGTCGGTGGCGGTGTCCCATGCATTTTTGGATGTTGTGGTGTACTCATATATGTCATTAACGGTGGGCCATGCTTTGCTGGATGTGATGGTTGTGGCTTATGTATGAATGTCTTGGTGCCCCATGCATTGTTCCATGTTGTGGTGTACTCATTTATGCCTGTGGTAGTGCACCATCCATTGGGGGATGTTTTTATGTACTGATGTATGCCAGTTGTGGTGCACGATGCATTGGTGGATGTTGTGGTGTACTCATGTATGCCTGTGGTGGTGAGCCATGCATTGGTGGATGTTGTGGTGTACTCAACTATGCCGGAGGTTGTGCCCCATGGATTGGTGTATGTTGTGGTGTACTCATCTATGCCTGTGGCGGTGCACTTTACTTTGGTATATGTTCTGGTGTACTCATGTATGCAGGTAGCGGTGTTCCATGCATTGGTGTATGTGATGGTGGTGTCTCATGTATGAGGGTGCTAGTGCCTCATGCATTGGTGGATGTTGTTGTGTACTCATGTATGCCGGTGGTGGTGCGCCGTGCATTGGTGGATGTCATGGTGGTGTTTCATGTATGAGGCTGGTGTTGCCCCATGCATTTGTGGATGTTGTGGTGTACTCATGTATGCCAGTGGCGGTGAACCATGCATTGGTGCACGTTTTGGTGTGCTCATATAAGGAGTTATCGGTGCGCCATGCATTGCTGGATGCGATGGTGGTGACTTATGTATGCCTGTGGCGGTGCAACATCCTTTAGTGGATTTTGATTTGTAATCATGTAGGCCTGTGATGGTACACGATGCATTGGTGGATGCTGTGGTGTACTCATATATGCCGGTGGCGGTGCAAGATCTATTGGTGTATGTTTTTATGTACTCATGGTATGTCGGTGGCGGTGTGGCATGCATTGGTAGATGTGATGGTGGTGTTTCATGTATAAGGGTGGTGGTGCTCCATGGATTGGCGCATGTTGTGGTGCACTCAGGTATGGCAGTGGCGATGCTCCATACATTGGTTGATGTGATGGTGGTTTGTTATGTATGCCTGTGGTGGTGCCCAAGGGATTGGTGTGTTTTGTGGTGTACTCATAGATGCTGGTGATGGTGTAGCGTGCATTGGTGGATGACATGGTGGTGGCTCATGTATACCGATAATGGTGCGCCATGGATTGGTTGATGTTGTGGTGTGCTCATGTATGCCGGTGGCGGTGCACGATGCATTGGTGGATGTTGTGGTGTACTCATGCATGCTGGTGACGGTGAACCATGCATTGGTGGATGTTGTGGTGTACTCATATATGCCTGTGGTGGTGCACCATGCATTTGTGGACTTATGTATGCCAGTGGCGGAGCGATATGCATTGGTGGACGTTGTGGTGTGCTCATGTATGCCTGTGGTGGTGACCCATGTATTGGTTGATGATGTGGTGTTCTCATATATGTCGGTGGCGGTGTGCCATGCATTGGAAGATGTGATGGTGGTGTCTCATGTAAGGGTGGTGGTGCTCCATGCATTGGTGGATATAATGGTAGTGTGTGATATATGTCGGTGTATGTATGCCTGTGATGGTGCCCCATGCATTATGTTAACTCATAATCATGTATGACTGTGGCTGTACACGATGCATTGGTGGATGTTGTGGTGTACTCATGTATGGCGGTGGCGGTGTGGCATGCATTGGTAGATGTGATGGTGGTGTCTCCTGTATAAGGGTGGTGGTGCTCCATGGATTGGTGCATGTTGTGGTGTACTCGTGTACGCCAGTAGCGGTGCACCATGCATTGGTGGATGTTGTGGTGTACTCATATATACCGGTGGCTGTGCACGATCCACTTGTGGATGTTCTGGTGTACTCATGTATGCCGGTGACGGTGTACTATGCTTTGGTCCATTTGTTGGTGGTGGCTCATGTATGCCGGTGGTGGTGCCAAATGCCTTTGTGGATGTTGTTGTGTGCTCTTGTATTCTGGTTGCGGTGTGCCATGCATTGGTTAATGTTCTGGTGTACCTATATTTGCCGTTGGCGGTGCTCCATGGAGGTGGCTGTCCGGCATCCATTGTTGGATGTGATGGCTATGTCTCGTGTATGCCTGTGGTGGTGCCCCCTGCATTGGTGGATGTTGTGGTGTACTCATGCATGCCGTTGGCAGTGCGAAATGCATTGGTAAATGTTGTGGTGTTCTCATGTATGCCAGAGGTGGTGCACCATGAATTTGGTGGATGATATGGTGGTGTCTCTTGTATGTATGAGGGTGTTGGTGGCCCATGCATTGCTGGATGCAATGGTATTGGCGTATGTATGTTTGTATGTTGTGCTGTACTCATGTATGCCTGTTGTGGTGCCCAGTGCATTGGTGGATGTTGTTTATTGTTCTCATGTATGCGGTTGTTGGTGCCCCATGCATTGGTGGGTGTGATGGTTGTGTCTTATGTATGCCGGTGGTGGTGCCCCATGCATTGCTGGATGTTATGGTGTGGACGTATGAATAGCGGTGGCAGTGCACAATGCATTGATAGACGTTGTGCTGTACTCATGTATGCCGGTGGTGGTGTCGCATTCATTGGTTCATGTTGTGGTGTACTCATCTATGCCGGTGGTTGTGCCCCATGGATTGGTGTATGTTGTGGTGTGCTCATCTATGCCTGTGGCGGTGCACATTGCTTTGGTGTATGTTGCTGTCTACTCATGTATGCCGGTGGCGGTGCGACATGCATTGGTTTATGTTATGGTGGTGCTTATGTAGGCCGGTGGTGGTGAACAATGTATTCGTAGATCTTGTTGTGTACTCATGTATGTCTGTAAGGGTGCACCATGCATTGGTGCATGTTTTGGTGTAGTGATGTTTGCAGGTGGCCGTGCGACATGCATTGGTGGGTGTAATGGTGGTGTCTCATGTATTAGGGTGGTGTTGCCCCATGCATTGGTTGATGTTGTGGTGTACTCATGTATGCCGGTGGTGGTGAACCATGCAATGGTAGATGTTGTTTTGTGCTCATGTATGCCGGGTGGCGGTACACGATGCATTGGTGGATGTTGTGCTGTACTCATGTATGCCACGGGTGGTGTGAAATGCATTGGTGGATGTGATGGTGGTGTCTCATGTATGAGGGTGGTGGTGTCCCATGCATTGGTGGACGTTGCGGTGTACTCATGTATGCCTGTGGTGGTGATCCATGCATTGGTGGATGGTGTGGTGTTCTCATGAATGCGGTTTTCGGTGCCCCATGCGTTGGAGGATGTGATGGTGGTGTCTCAAGTATGCCGGTGGTGGTGCTCCATGGATTGGTGCATGTTGTGGTGTACTCATGTATGCCGGTTGTGCGACATGCATTGGTGGATGTGATGGTGGAGACTCATGTATACCGGTAATGGTGCTCCATGGATTGGTGGATGTTGTGGTGTACTCATGCATGCCGGTGGCGGAGCCTTATGCATTGGTGGAGGTTGTGGTGTACTGATATATGCCATTAGCGGTGCACCATGCATTGGTGGATGCGATGGTGGTGGCTTATGTATGCCAGTAGCGGTGCGAAATGCATTGGTAAATGTTGTGGTGTTCTCATGTATGCCAGAGGTGGTGCACCATGAATTTGGTGGATGATATGGTGGTGTCTCTTGTATGTATGAGGGTGTTGGTGGCCCATGCATTGCTGGATGCAATGGTATTGGCGTATGTATGTTTGTATGTTGTGCTGTACTCATGTATGCCTGTTGTGGTGCCCAGTGCATTGGTGGATGTTGTTTATTGTTCTCATGTATGCGGTTGTTGGTGCCCCATGCATTGGTGGGTGTGATGGTTGTGTCTTATGTATGCCGGTGGTGGTGCCCCATGCATTGCTGGATGTTATGGTGTGGACGTATGAATAGCGGTGGCAGTGCACAATGCATTGATAGACGTTGTGCTGTACTCATGTATGCCGGTGGTGGTGTCGCATTCATTGGTTCATGTTGTGGTGTACTCATCTATGCCGGTGGTTGTGCCCCATGGATTGGTGTATGTTGTGGTGTGCTCATCTATGCCTGTGGCGGTGCACATTGCTTTGGTGTATGTTGCTGTCTACTCATGTATGCCGGTGGCGGTGCGACATGCATTGGTTTATGTTATGGTGGTGCTTATGTAGGCCGGTGGTGGTGAACAATGTATTCGTAGATCTTGTTGTGTACTCATGTATGTCTGTAAGGGTGCACCATGCATTGGTGCATGTTTTGGTGTAGTGATGTTTGCAGGTGGCCGTGCGACATGCATTGGTGGGTGTAATGGTGGTGTCTCATGTATTAGGGTGGTGTTGCCCCATGCATTGGTTGATGTTGTGGTGTACTCATGTATGCCGGTGGTGGTGAACCATGCAATGGTAGATGTTGTTTTGTGCTCATGTATGCCGGGTGGCGGTACACGATGCATTGGTGGATGTTGTGCTGTACTCATGTATGCCATGGGTGGTGTGAAATGCATTGGTGGATGTGATGGTGGTGTCTAATGTATGAGGGTGGTGGTGTCCCATGCATTGGTGGACGTTGCGGTGTACTCATGTATGCCTGTGGTGGTGATCCATGCATTGGTGGATGGTGTGGTGTTCTCATGAATGCGGTTTTCGGTGCCCCATGCGTTGGAGGATGTGATGGTGGTGTCTCAAGTATGCCGGTGGTGGTGCTCCATGGATTGGTGCATGTTGTGGTGTACTCATGTATGCCGGTTGTGCGACATGCATTGGTGGATGTGATGGTGGAGACTCATGTATACCGGTAATGGTGCTCCATGGATTGGTGGATGTTGTGGTGTACTCATGCATGCCGGTGGCGGAGCCTTATGCATTGGTGGAGGTTGTGGTGTACTGATATATGCCATTAGCGGTGCACCATGCATTGGTGGATGCGATGGTGGTGGCTTATGTATGCCAGTAGCGGTGCACCATGCATTGGTGGATGTTCTGGTGTACTCATATATACCGGTGGCGGTGCATGATCCATTGGTGGATGTTCTGGTGTACTCATCTATGTCGGTGGCTGTATGCCATTCATTGGTGGATGTGATGGTGGTGTTTCATGTATTCCGGTGGTGGTGCTCCAAGGAATTTTTTGCATGTTGTGGTGTACTCATGTATGCCGGTGGCGGTGCATGATCCATTGGTGGATGTTCTGGTGTACTCATCTATGTCGGTGGCTGTATGCCATTCATTGGTGGATGTGATGGTGGTGACTCATGTATTCCTCTGGTGGTACCCCATGCATTGGTGGATGTCATGGTGTCTAGATGTATGCCGGTGGCGGTGTACTATGCTTTGGTCCATGTGTTTTTTGGTGGCTCATGTATGCCGGTGGTGGTGCCAAATGCCTTTGTGGATATTGTTGTGTGCTCTTGTATTCTGGTTGCGGTGTGCCATGCATTGGTTAATGTTGTGGTGTACATATATATGCCGTTGGCGGTGCTCCATGGAGGTGGCTGTCCGGCATCCATTGTTGGATGTGATGGCTATGTCTCGTGTATGCCTGTGGTGGTGCCCCCTGCATTGGTGGATGTTGTGGTGTACTCATGCATGCCGTTGGCAGTGTGAAATGCATTGGTAAATGTTGTGGTGTGCTCATGTATGCCGGTTGCGGTACGCCATGCATTGGTGGATGTGATGGTGGTGTCTGATGTATGCCGGTGGTGGTGCCCCATGCATTCGTGGATTTTGTCGTGTACTCATGTATGCCTGTAAGTGTGCGCCATGCATTGGTGAATGTTGTGGTGTACTCACGTATGCCTACTGGGGTGCCTCATGCATTGGTGGATATAATGGTAGTGTGTGATATATGTTGGTGGCGGTAAACGATCCATTGGTGGATGCTGTGGTGTACTCATGTATGCTGGTGGTGGTGCACCATGCATTGGTTGATGTTGTTATGAACTCATGCACGAGGGTTGTGGTTCCCCATGAATTAGTGGATGTGATGGTGGTGTCTCATGTATGTCGGTGGCGGTGGACGATGCATTGGTAGATGTTGTGGTGTACTCATGTATGCCGGTGGCGGTGCCCCATGCATTCGTGGATGTGATGATGGTGTGTCATTTATGCCGGTGGTTGTGCGCCATCCATTGGTATATGCGATAATGGTGGATTATGTATGCCTGTGGTGGTGCCCCATGTATTGGTGGATGTTGATTTATAATCATGTATGATTGTTGTTGTACACTGTGGCGGTGTGAAATGCACTGGTGGATGTTGTAGTCTACTCATGTATGACGGTGGCGGTGTCCCACGCATTGGTGGATGTTCTGGTGTACTCATGGGTGCTGGTAGTGATGTCCCATGCACTGGTGGATGTTGTGGTGTACGTATGTATGCCGGTGACGGTGTGAGATGCATTCATGGATGTTGTGGTGTACTCATGTATGTTTTGCCGTTGTGCCATGCATTGGTCGATGTGATGCAGGTCTCTTATGTATGAGGGTGCTGCTGCCCCATGCATTGGTGGATATTATTGTGTACTCATGTATCCTGGTGGTGGTGCCCCATGCACTGGTGGATGTTGCAGTGCCCTCATGTTTGCCGGTGACGGTACATAATGTATTGGTGGATGTTGTGATCTATTTATGTATTCCGGTGGCGGTGCCACGTGCACTGGTGGATGTGACCGTGGTATCTCATGTATACCGGTGGTGGTGTCCCATGTATTGGTAGATGTTGTGGTGTACTCATGTATACTAGGTGGTGGTACACGATGCATTGGTGGATGTTGTGGTTTGCTCATATATTCCGGTGGCGGTGCACGATTCATTCGTGGATGTTTTGGTGTACTCATGTATGTGGGTGGCTGTGTGCCATGCACTGGTAGTTGTTGTGGTGTGCTCATGTATACCAGGTGATGGTAGACGATGCATTAGTGGATGTTGTGGTGTCCTCATGTATGGCGGTGGTGGTGCGAAATGCATTGGTGGATGTTGTGGTGTACTCATGTATGCCGGTGGCTTTGCCCCATGCCGGTGGCGGTGCGCCATACAATCTTGGATGTGATGGTTATGTCTCGTGTACATCTGTGGTGGTGCAAAATGCATTGTTGGATGTTGTTGTCTACGGCTGTATTCCGGTGGCAGTGCCCCATGCATTGGTGGATGTTCTGGTGTCCTCATGTGTACTGGTGGCGGTGTGCCATGCATTGGTGGATGTTGTGGTGTGCTCATATGTGTTGGTGGCGGTGCACATTGTATTAGTGGATGTTGTTGTGAACCCATGCATGCTGGTGCCTGTGCCCCATGCAGTGGTGGATGTTGTGGTGGAATCTGATGTATGCCGGTGATGGGAAACCATGCATTCGTGGATGTTCTGGTGTACTCATGTATGCCTGTAACGGTGCACCATGCATTGGTGCATGTTGTGGTGTACTCATGTATGCCGGTGGTGGTGCCTCATGCATTGATGGATGTTATGGTGTTGACTTATGAATATCGGTTTCGGTGAACCATGCACTGATGGATGTGATGGTGGTGTCTCATGTATGGAGGGTGGTGGTACACGATGCATTGATGGATGTTGTGGTGTTCTCATGTATGCCAGAGGTGGTGCACCATGAATTTGGTGGATGATATGGTGGTGTCTCTTGTATGTATGAGGGTGTTGGTGGCCCATGCATTGCTGGATGCAATGGTATTGGCGTATGTATGTTTGTATGTTGTGCTGTACTCATGTATGCCTGTTGTGGTGCCCAGTGCATTGGTGGATGTTGTTTATTGTTCTCATGTATGCGGTTGTTGGTGCCCCATGCATTGGTGGGTGTGATGGTTGTGTCTTATGTATGCCGGTGGTGGTGCCCCATGCATTGCTGGATGTTATGGTGTGGACGTATGAATAGCGGTGGCAGTGCACAATGCATTGATAGACGTTGTGGTGTACTCATGTATGCCGGTGGTGGTGTCGCATTCATTGGTTCATGTTGTGGTGTACTCATCTATGCCGGTGGTTGTGCCCCATGGATTGGTGTATGTTGTGGTGTGCTCATCTATGCCTGTGGCGGTGCACATTGCTTTGGTGTATGTTGTGGTGTACTCATGAATGCCGGTAACGGTGTTAAATGGATTGGTGTATGTGATGGTGGTGTTTCATGTATTAGGCTGGTGGTGCCCCATGCATTGGTCGATGTTGTGGTGTCCTCACGTATGCCTGTGGTGGTGACCCATGCATTTGTGGATGATGTGGTGTTCTCATGAATGCGGTTTTCTTTGCTCCATACATTGGTGGATATTGCTGTGTACTCATGTATGCCTGTGGCGGTGCCCTATGCCGGTGGCGGTGCGCCATACAATCTTGGATGTGATTGTTATATCTTGTGTATGTCTGTAGTGTTGCCCCATGCATTGGTGGATGTTCTGGTGTCCTCATGTATGCTGGTGGCGGTGTCCCATGCATTGGTGAATGTTGTGGTGTGCTCATATATGCTGGTGGCGGTGCACGATGTATTGGTGGATGTTGTTGTGTACTCATGTATGCCTGTAAGTGTGCACCATGCATTGGTGCATGTTGTGGTGTACTCATTTATCACGGTGGCGGTGCAACATGCATTGGTGGATGTCATGGTGTTGACTTATGTTTGCCGGTGGCTGTGCTCCATCCATTTGTGGATATCATGGTTTTGTGTCATGATTGCTGGTAGCGTTGCACGATGTACTGGTTGATGTTGTGGTGTACTCATGCATGCCGGTGGCTTTGTACCATGGATTGCTGGATGTTGTGGTGTGCTCATATAAGCTGATGACGGTGCACGATGTACTGGTTGATGTCGTGGTGTACTCATGTATGCCGGCGGTGGTGAAACATGCATTGGTGGATGTTGTGGTGTGCTCATGTATGCTGGTGGTGGTGTCCCATGCATTGGTGGATATTGTGGTGTACTCATGTATGCCGTTGACGGTGCGTCATGTATTGCTGGATGCCATGGTGGTTCCGTATGTATGGCTGTGGTGGTGCCCCATGCATTGGTGGATGTTGTGGTGTACTCATGTATGCCTGTGGTGGTACACGATGTATTGGTGAATGTTGTGGTATGCTCATGTATGCGGTTGTTGCTGGTCCATGCATTGGTGGATGTCATTGTGGTGTCTCAAGTATGCCTGTGGTGCTGCCCCATGCATTGGTGGATGTTGTGGTGTACTCATGTATGCCAGTGGTGGTTTCCCATGCATTGGTGGATGTTGTGGTGTACTCATATATGAAGGTGGTGGTGAAACATGCACTGGTGGATGTTGTGGTGTTCTCATGTAAGCCGGTGGTTGTGCGCCATGCACTGCTGGATGCCATGGTGGTTGCATATGTATGCCTGTGGTCGTGCCCCATGCATTGGTATATGTTGTAGTGTCCTCATGTATACCTGTGGTGGTACACGATGCATTGGTGGATCTTGTGGTGAACTCATGTGTGCAGGTGGCGGTGCACCATGCATTGGTAGATGTTGTGGTGTACTCATGTATGCCGGTCGTGGTACCCAATGCATTGGAGAATGTTGTGGTGTAGTCATATATGCCGTTAACGGTGCGCCATGTATTGGTGGATGTGATGGTGGTGGCTTAGGTATGAATGTGGTGGTGCCCCATGCATTGGTGGATGTTGTGGTGTACTCATGTATGCCTGTTGTTGTACACGATGTATTGGTGGATGTTGTGGTGTACTCATGTATGAAAGTGGTGGTGCGCCATGCATTGGAGAATGTTGTGGTGTACTCATGTATGCGGTTGTCGCTGCTCCATGCATAGGTGAATGTGATGGTGGTGTCTCATGTATGCTTGTGGTGCTGCCCCATGCATTGGTGGATGTTGTGGAGTACTCATATATGTCGGTTTGGGTGCTACATGCATTGGTTGATGTTATGGTGTGGTGACTCATGTATGCCGGTGGTGGTGAACCATACATTGGTGGATGTTGTGGTGTATTTATATATGCCGTTAGCTGTGCGCCATGCACTGCTGGATTTGATGGTGGTGTCTCATGTATATGTATGTGGGTGGTGGTGGCCTATGCATTGGTGGAAGTTGTGGTGTACTGATGTATGCCGGTGGTGGTGGAGCATACATTGGTGCATCTGATGGTGGTATCTCATATATGAGGGTGGTGGTGTTCCTTTGATTTTTGGATGTTGTGGTGTACTCATATATGCCGTTAGCGGTGGGCTATGCATTGCTGGATGCTATGGTGGTGGTTTATGAATGCCTGTGGCGGTGCCCCAAGCATTGGTGTATGTTGTGGTGTTTTCATGTATACCGGTGGTGGTGTAGCATGCATTTTTGGATGTTGTGGTGTGCTCATGTGTCCCGATGTCGGTGCTCCATGGAATAGTGGATGTTCTGGTGTCCTCATGTATGCTGGTTTCGGTTGACAATACATTGCTGGATGTTGTGGTGTACTCATGTATCCCGATGGCTGTGCCCCATGCATTGGTGGATGTTCTGGTGTCCTCATGTATGCTGGTGGCGGTGTGTCATGCATTGGTAGATGTTTTGGTGTGCTCATATATGCTGGTTGTGGTGCACGATGTATTGGTGGATGTTGTGGTAAACTGATGCATGCCGGTGGCGGTCCCCATGCATTGGTGGATGTTGTGGTGGTATCTGATGTATGCCGGTGATGGGAAACCATGCATTCGTGGATGTTCTGGTGTACTCATGTATGCCTGTAAGGGTGCACCATGCATTGGTGCATGTTGTGGTGTACTCATGTATGCCGGTGGTGGTGCTCCATGCATTGGTGAATGTTATGGTGTTGACTTATGAATGCTGGTTTCAGTGAACCATGCACTGGTGGATGTGATGAAGGTGTCTCATGTATGCCGGGTGGCGGTACACGATGCATTGATGGATGTTGTGGTGTTCTCATGGATGCGAGAGGTGGTACACCATGAATTTGGAGGATGATATGGTGGTGTCTCTTATATATATATGAGGATGGTGGTGGCCCTTGCATTGCTGGATGCGATGGTGGTGGCGTATGTATTCCTGTGGTGGTGCCCCATGCATTTTTATATGTTGTTTTGTACTCATGTCTGCCTGTTGTGCTGCCCCATGCATTGGTGGATGTGATAGTTGTGTCTCATGTATGCCGGTGGTGGTGCCCCATGCATTGCTGGATGTTATGGTGTGGACTTATGAATAGCGGTGGCGGTGCACAATGCATTGATAGACGTTGTGGTGTACTCATGTATGCCGGTGGTGGTCTCGGATGCATTGGTTGATGTTGTGGTGTACTCATCTATGCCGGTGGCGGTGCACATTGCCTTGGTGTATGTTGTGGTGCACTCATGTATGCCGGTAACGGTGTTAAATGCATTGGTGTATGTGATGGTGGTGTTTCATGTATGAGGGTGGTGGTGCCCCATGCATTAGTCGATGTTGTGGTGTCCTCACGTATGCCTGTGGTGGTGATCCATGCATTGGTGGATGTTCTGGTGTCCTCATGTATGCTGGTGGCGGTGTCCCATGCATTGGTGAATGTTGTGGTGTGCTCATATATGCTGGTGGTGGTGCACGATGTATCGGTGGATGTTGTTGTGTACTCATGTATGCCAGTGGCGGTGCGACATGCATTCTTCGATGTTGTGGTGTACTCATGTATGCCTGTAAGTGTGTACCATGCATTGGTGCATGTTGTGGTTTACTCATTTATGCCGGTGGCGGTGCGACATGCATTGGTGGATGCTATGGTGTTGACTTATATATGCCGGTGGTGGTGCCCCATGCGTTTGTGGATATCATGGTTTTGTGTCATGAATGCTGGTAGTGGTGCACGATGTACTGGTTGATGTTACTCATGCATGCCGGTGGCGGTGCACGATGTATTGGTTAATGTCGTGGTGTACTCATGCATGCCGGTGGTGGTGTCCCATGCATTGGTAGATGTTGAGGTGGTATCTGATGTAAGCCGGTGGTGGTGCCCCATGCATTCGTTATTGTTGTGGTGTACTCATGTATGCCTGTAAGGGTGCACCATTCATTGCTGGTTGTTGTGGTGTACTCATGTATGCCGGTGGGGGTGCGACATGCATTGGTGGATGTTATGGTGTTGACATTTGTATGCCGGTGGTGGTGACCCATGCATTGGTGGATGTTGTGGTGTGCTCATGTATGCTGGGTGGCGGTACACGATGCATTGATGGATGTTGTGGTTATCTCAGGTATGCGGTTCTTGGTGCCCCATGCATTGGTGGATGTGATGGTGGTGTCTCGTGTATGCCGGTGTTGGCACCCCATGCATTGGCGATGTTTTGGTGTACTCATGTATGCCAGTGGTGGTGTCCGATGCATTGGTGGATATTGTGGTGTACTCATGTACGCCGGTGGCGGTGCGCAAGGCATTGGTGGATGTCGTCGTGTGCTCATGTATGAATGTGGCGGTGTCAAATGCATTGATGGATGTTGTGGTGTACTCATATATGCCTGTGGTGGATGCACCATGCATTGGTGGATGTTGTTGTGTACTCATGTATGCTGGTGGTGGTGCCCCATGCATTGATGGATGTTGTGATGTACTCATATATGCCGATGGCGGTGCTATATCCATTGCTGGATGCGATGGTGGTTGCGTATATATGGCTGTGGTGGTGCCCCATGCATTGGTATACGTTGTAATGTACTCATGTATGCCTGTGGTGGTACACGATGCATTGGTACATGTTATTGTGTACTCATGTTTGCCGGTGGTGGTGCCAAATGCATTGCTGGATGTTTTGGTGTACTCATGTATGCCAGTGGTGGTGTCCCATGCATTGGTGGATATTGTAGTGTACTCATGTACGTCGGTGTCGGTGGACGATGCTTTGGTTAATGTTGTGGTTTACTCATATATTCCTGGATGCCATGGTGGTGGCTTATGTATGCCTGTGTTGGTGCCCCATTCATTGTTTAATGTTGTGGTGTACTCATTTTTGCCTGAGGTTGAGCACGATGCATTGGTGGATGTTGTGGTGTACTTATGTATACCAGTGGCGGTGCGCCATTTATTGGTGGATGAGATGGTGGTGGCTTATGTATGCCTGTGGTAGTATACGATGGATTGGTGGATTTTGTAGTGTACTCATATATGCCTGTGGCAGTGTCCCATGCATTCGTGGATGTGATGGTTTTGTCTCATGTATGCCGGTGGTGGTACACGATGCATTCGTGGATTTTATGGTGTACTCATGTATGCCGTTGGTGGTGTCACATGCATTGGTTGATGTTGTCGTGTGCTCATCTATGAAGATGGTGGTGCGACATGCATTTGTGGATGTGATGGTGGTATCTCATTTATGAGAGCGGTGGTGTCCCATGTGTTATTGGATGTTGTAGTGTACTCATGTATCTCGGTGGTGGTTCCCATGGATTGTTGTATGTTGAGGTGTACTCATATATGCCGTTAGCGGTGCACAATACATTCCTGGATGCGATGTTGCTGGCTTATGTATGAATGTGGTATTGCCCCAAGCATTGGTGAATGTTGACTTATAATCATGTATGAATGTGGTGGTACACGATGCATTGGTGGATGTTTTGGTGCACTCATGTATGTCGGTGGCGGTATGACATGCATTGGTAGATGTTGTGGTATTCTCATGTATCCGGTTGTTGCTGCCCCATCCATTGGTGGATGTGAAGGTGGTGTCTCATGTATTCATGTATGCCGGTGGTGGTGCCCCATCCATTGCAGGTTGTTTTGGTGTACTCATGTATGCAAGTGGTGGTGTCGCATGCATTGGTGGATATTGTGGGGTACACATGTACGGCGCTGGCGTTGCACAATGCATTGGTGTATGTTGTGGTGTGCTCATGTACACCGGTGGCGGTGTCCCATGCATTGGTGGATGTTGTGGTGTACTCATATATGGTGTTAGCGGTGCACCATGCTTTGCTGGATCCGATGGTGGTGGTATATGTATGCCTATGGTGGTACCCCATGCATTGGTGTATGTTGTTTTGTACTCATTTATGCCGGTGGTGGTGTGTCATGCATTGGTGGATATTGTGCTGTCCTCATGTATGCCTATGGCGGTACATGATGCATTGGTGGATGTTGTGGTGTGCGCATGTATGCCTCTGGTGGTGCGCATCCACCAATCCAGCAATGCATCGTCCATCGCCACCAAAACCACCACCAATGCATCGTTCACCGCCACAGGCATACATGAGTACACCACAACATCCACCAACTCATGGGGTACAACCACCACCCTCATACATGAGACACCACCATCACATACACCAATCCATGGGGCACTTCCACCGACATACATGAGTACACCAAAACATCCACCAATCCATGGAACACCACCACCATTACACATGAGACACCACCATCACATCTACCAATGCATGGCACACCGGCACTGACATACATGAGGACACAAAAACATGCACCAATGGATCGTCCATCTCCAATGGCATATATGAGTACACCACAACATCCACCAATGTATGGGACACTGCAACCGGTATACATGAGCACACCACAACATACACCAATCCATGGGGTACCACCACCGGCATACATGAGTAGACCACAACATCCAAAAACACAGGGGACACCATCACATTCATAAATGAGACACCATCATCACTTCCTAAAATGCATGGCACACAGCCACCGACAGATAGGAGAACACCACAACATCCACCAATGCATGGGACACCGCCAACGGCGTACATGAGCACACCACAACATCCACCAATGCATTGTGCAACGCGAGCGGCGTACATGTGTACACCAAAATATCCACCAATACATGCAACACCACCACTGGCATATATGAGTACACCAAAACATCCAGCAATGCATTTGGCACCACCACCGGCATACGTGAGACACCACCATCACATCCACCAATGCATGGTGAACCAACAACCGGATACATGAGAATACCAAAAAATCCACCAATGCATCGTATACTACCAGAGGCATACATAAATCACCACCACCACATCCACCAATACATGGCGCACCGCCACTGGCATACATAAGTACACCACAACATCCACCTATGCATGTCGCACCCAAACTGGCATACATAAGTACACCACAACATCCACCAATGCATGGGGCAACATCACCCTCATACATCAGACACCACCATAACATCCACCAATGCATGGAGCACCACCACCGGCATACATGAGTACACCACAACATTAAACAATGCATGGCGCACTACCACAGGCATACATACACCACCACCATGGTATCCAGCAATGCATGGCGCACCACCACCGGCACACATGAGCACAGCACAACATCCACCAATGCATGTTTCACCACCATCGGCATACATGAGTACACCACAGCATCCACCAATAGATGGGCCACCACCACCCTCATACATACACATGGGACACCACCATCACATCCAACAACTTCATGGGGCAACACCACCGGCTTACATGAGCCACCACCAACACATGGACCGAGACATAGCACACCGCCACCAGCATACATGAGGACACCACAACATCCACCAATGGATCGTCCACCACCACAGGTATACATGAGTACACCACAACATCCCAAAATGCATCGTGTACCACCACATTCATACATGAGTACACCTCAACAACTACCAATGCATGGGGCACCACCACAGGGATACATAAGCCACCACCATCGCATCCACCAATGCATGAGGCACCTACACCGGCATACATGAGTACACCACAACATCCACCAATGGATGGGGCACCACCACAGGCACACATGAGTACACCAGAACATCCACCAATGCATTTCGCACCGCCACCGGCATACATGAGGACACCACAACATCCACCAATGCATTTCGCACCTCCACCGGCATACATGAGGACACCACAACATCCACCAATGGATCGTTCACCGCTACAGGCATACATGAGTACACCACAACATCCAGGAATGCTTTGTGGTGTGCTCATGTATGGCGGTGGTGGTGTGACATGCATTGGTGGATGTTATGGTGGTGACTCATGTATGCCGGTGGTGGTGAACCATGCATTGGTAGATCTTGTGGTGTGTTCATGTATACCAGGTGGTGGTACAAGATGCATTGGTGGATGCTGTGGTGTCCTCATGTATGGTGATGGTGGTGCGAAATGCATTAGTGGATGTTGTGGTGTGCTCATGTATGCTTGTGGTGGTGGACGATGCATTGGTAGATGGTCTACTCGTGTATGACTTTGGCGTTGTGGCATGCATTGGTGGATGTTGTAGTGTACTCATGTATGCCGGTGGAGGTGCGCTGTACAATCCTGGATGTGATGGTTATGTCTCGTGTATGCCTGTGTTGGTGCCCCATGCATTGTTGTGTGTTGTGGTGTCCTCATGTGTGCCGGCAGCGGTGCGAAATTGATTGGTGGATGTTGTTGGGTGCTCATGGATGTCTGTGGCGGTTGACGATGCATTAGTGGATGTTGTTGTCTACTCATGTGTGAAATTGGCGGCGACCCACGCATCGGTGGATGTTGCGGTAAACTCATGCATGCCGATGGGGGTGCCCTACGTATTGGTTGATGTTCTGGTGTACTCATGTATGCCATTGGTGGTACGCCATGAATTTGGTGGATGTGATGGTGGTGTCTCATGTATATGTATGAGGGTGGTGGTGGCCAAAGCATTCCTGGATGTTGTGGTGTCCTCATGTATGCCAGTGGTGTTGAAACATGCTTTGATGGATGTTGTGGTGTGCTCATGTATGCCTGTGGTCGTGCACCATGCATGGCTGGATGCGATGGTGATTTCGTACGTATGTATGTGGTAGTGCCCCATGCATTTATATATGTTGTGCTGTACTCATGTATGCCTGTGGTGGTACACGATGCATTGTTGGATGTTGTGGTGTACTCATGTTTTTCGGTGGCGGTGCGACATGCATTGGTGAAATTGTGGTGTTCTCATGTATGTGGTTGTTATTGCCTCATGCATTGGTGGATGTGATGGTTGTGTCTCATGTATGCCGGTGGTGGTGCCCAATGCATTGCTGGATGTCATGGTGTTGACTTATGAATGCCGGTGGTATTGATCCATGCATTCGTAGATGTTGTGGTGTGCTCATGTATTCTTGTTGTGTTGCCGAGGGCATTGGTGAATGTTGTTTATTGTTCTCATGAATACGGTTGTTGGTGCCCTATGCATTTGTGGATGTGATGGTTGTGTCTTAGGAATGCCTGTGGTGGTGCCCCATGCATTGCTGGATGTTATGGTGTTGACATGAATGCCCGTGGTCGTTTCCCATGCATTGGTGGATATTGTGGTGTACTCATGTGCGCCGGTGCCGGTGCACAACGCATTGGTGGATGTTGTGGTGTGCTCATGTATTCCGGTGACGGTGTCCCATACAGTGTTTTATGTTGTGGTGTACTCATATGTGGCGTTGTGTGTGCTCTATGCTTTGCTGAAAGCGATAGTGGTGGCTCATGTATACCGATAGTGGTGCGCCATGTATTTGTAAATGTTGTGGTGTACTCATGTATGCTGGTGCGGTGTCCCATGCATTCTTGGATGTGATGGAGGTATCTCATGTATGGTGCCGCTGGTGCCCAATGCATTGGTGGAAGTTGTGGCGTTCTCATGTATGCCGGTGGTGGTGCACCATGCATTTTTGGATGTCGTTATGTACTCATGTATGCCGGTGGTGGTGCCCCATGCATTAGTGGATATTGTAGTGTACTCATGTAGACCGGTGGTTGTGCCCCCTGCATCGATTGATGTTTTGGTGTACTCATGTATGGCCGTGGCGGTGCACCATACATTGGAAGATGTGATGGTGGTTTCTTATGTATGCCGGTGGTGGTGTCCCATACATTCGTATATGTTGTGGTGTACTCATGTATGCCTTTGGTGGTACATGATGCATTAGTGAATGTGGTGTCCTCATGTGTCCTGCTGACGATGTCCCATGCATTGGTGGATGTTGTGGTGTTCTCATGTACATCGGTGGTGGTGCCCCATGCATTGCTGGATGTTGTGGTGTACTCATATATGGCGTTATGTGTAGGCTATGCTTTGGTAGATGCGATGGTGGTGGTTTATGTATGCCTGTGGAGATGCCCCATGCATTGGTGGATGTTGTGGTGTACTTATGTATGCCTGTAGTTGTGCACCATGCATTCGTCGATGTTGTTATATTGTTATCTATGGCAGTTGCGGTGCGCCATATATGGGTGGATGTGATGGTTGTGGCTTATGTATGCCTGTTTTGGTGCCCCATGCATTGGTGGATGTTGTGGTGTACTTATGTATGCCTGTGGTTGTGCACCATGCATTCGTCGATGTTGTTATATTGTTTTCTATGGCAGTTGCGGTGCGCCATATATTGGTGGATGTGATGGTTGTGGCTTATGTATGCCTGTTCTGGTGCCCCATGCATTGGTGGATTTTGTGATGTACTCATATATGTCGGTGGTGGTGCCCCATGCATTGGTGGATGTGATGGTTTTGTCACATGAAAGTCGGTGGTGTGCCCCATGGATTGATGGATGTTTTGGTGTACTCATGTATGCAGGTGGTGGTGTCCCATGAATTGGTGTGTGTTGTGGTATACTCATGTATGCCGGTGGTGGTGTCCCATACATTGGTGGATGTTGTTATCTACTCATATATGTCGGTGACGGTGCCCCATGCATTGGTGGATGTGATGGTTTTGTCACATGTAAGCCGGTGGTGTGACCCATGGATTGGTGGATGTTGTGGTGTACTCATGTATGCAGGTGGTGGTGTCCCATGCATTGGTGTATGTTGTGGTGTACTCATGTATGCCGGTGGTGGTGTCCCATGCATTGGTGGATCTTGTGGTGTACTCATGTATGCGGTCGTCTGTGCTGCATGCATTGGTGGATGATATGGTGTTTTCATGAATGCGGTTGTCGGTGCCCAATGCACTTTTGGATGTGATGGTGGTGTCTCACATATGCCGGTGGTGGTGCAACATGCATTGGTGCATGCTGTGGTGTACCCGTGTATGCCCGTGGTGGTAAACCATGGATTGGTGGATGTTATGGTGTACTCATATATGCCGGTGGTAGTGCGCGATGCATTGGTGGACGTTGTGGTGTACTCATGTATGCCGGATTCGGTGTGCCATGCATTGGTGGATGTGATGGTGGTGTCTCATGTATGCCGGCGCTGGTGCCCCATGCATTGGTGGAAGTTGTGGCATTCTCATGTATGCCGGTGGTGGTGCGCAATGCATTGCTGGATGTTGTGGTGTACTCATGTATGCCGGTTGTGGTTTCCCATGCATTGGTGGATATTGTGGTGTACTCATATACGCCGGTGACGGTGCAGAATGCATTGGTGGATGTTGTGGTGTGCTCATGTGTGCCGGTGATGGCGTCCCATGCATTGTTTTATGTTGTGGTGTACTCATATATGGCGTTATGTGTAGGCTATGCTTTGCTGAATGCCATGTTGGTGGTTTATGTATGCCTGTGGAGATGCCCCATGCATTGGTGGATGTTGTGGTGTACTTATGTATGCCTGTGGTTGTGCACCATGCATTCGTCGATGTTGTTATATTGTTATCTATGGCAGTTGCGGTGCGCCATATATGGGTGGATGTGATGGTTGTGGCTTATGTATGCCTGTTTTGGTGCCCCATGCATTGGTGGATGTTGTGGTGTACTTATGTATGCCTGTGGTTGTGCACCATGCATTCGTCGATGTTGTTATATTGTTATCTATGGCAGTTGCGGTGCGCCATATATTGGTGGATGTGATGGTTGTGGCTTATGTATGCCTGTTTTGGTGCCCCATGCATTGGTGGATTTTGTGATGTACTCATATATGTCGGTGGCGGTGCCCCATGCATTGGTGGATGTGATGGTTTTGTCACATGAAAGTCGGTGGTGTGCCCCATGGATTGATGGATGTTTTGGTGTACTCATGTATGCAGGTGGTGGTGTCCCATGAATTGGTGTATGTTGTGGTATACTCATGTATGCCGGTGGTGGTGTCCCATACATTGGTGGATGTTGTGATCTACTCATATATGTCGGTGACGGTGCCCCATGCATTGGTGGATGTGATGGTTTTGTCACATGTAAGCCGGTGGTGTGCCCCATGGATTGGTGGATGTTGTGGTGTACTCATGTATGCAGGTGGTGGTGTCCCATGCATTGGTGTATGTTGTGGTGTACTCATGTATGCCGGTGGTGGTGTCCCATGCATTGGTGGATCTTGTGGTGTACTCATGTATGCGGTCGTCTGTGCTGCATGCATTGGTGGATGATATGGTGTTTTCATGAATGCGGTTGTCGGTGCCCAATGCACTTTTGGATGTGATGGTGGTGTCTCACATATGCCGGTGGTGGTGCAACATGCATTGGTGCATGCTGTGCTGTACCCGTGTATGCCCGTGGTGGTAAACCATGGATTGGTGGATGTTATGGTGTACTCATATATGCCGGTGGTAGTGCGCGATGCATTGGTGGACGTTGTGGTGTACTCATGTATGTCGGATTCGGTGTGCCATGCATTGGTGGATGTGATGGTGGTGTCTCATGTATGCCGGCGCTGGTGCCCCATGCATTGGTGGAAGTTGTGGCATTCTCATGTATGCCGGTGGTGGTGCGCAATGCATTGCTGAATGTTGTGGTGTACTCATGTATGCCGGTGGTGGTTTCCCATGCATTGGTGGATATTGTGGTGTACTCATGTACGCCGGTGACGGTGCAGAATGCATTGGTGGATGTTGTGGTGTGCTCATGTGTGCCGGTGATGGCGTCCCATGCATTGTTTTATGTTGTGGTGTACTCATATATGGCGTTATGTGTAGGCTATGCTTTGCTGAATGCGATGGTGGTGGTTTATGTATGCCTGTGGAGATGCCCCATGCATTGGTGGATGTTGTGGTGTACTTATGTATGCCTGTGGTTGTGCACCATGCATTCGTCGATGTTGTTATATTGTTATCTATGGCAGTTGCGGTGCGCCATATATGGGTGGATGTGATGGTTGTGGCTTATGTATGCCTGTTTTGGTGCCCCATGCATTGGTGGATTTTGTGATGTACTCATATATGTCGGTGGTGGTGCCCCATACATTGGTGGATGTGATGGTTTTGTCACATGTAAGCCGGTGGTGTGCCCCATGGATTGGTGGATGTTGTGGTGTACTCATGTATGCAGGTGGTGGTGTCCCATGCATTGGTGTATGTTGTGGTGTACTCATGTATGCCGGTGGTGGTGTCCCATGCATTGGTGGATCTTGTGGTGTACTCATGTATGCGGTCGTCTGTGCTGCATGCATTGGTGGATGATATGGTGTTTTGATGAATGCGGTTGTCGGTGCCCAATGCACTTTTGGATGTGATGGTGGTGTCTCACATATGCCGGTGGTGGTGCAACATGCATTGGTGCATGTTTTTGTGTACCCGTGTATGCCCGTGGTGGTAAACCATGGATTGGTGGATGTTATGGTGTACTCATATATGCCGGTGGTAGTGCGCGATGCATTGGTGGACGTTGTCGTGCACTCATGTATGCCGGATTCGGTGTGCCATGCATTGGTGGATGTGATGGAGGTGTCTCATGTATGCCGGCGCTGGTGCCCCATGCATTGGTGGAAGTTGTGGCATTCTCATGTATGCCGGTGGTGGTGCGCCATGCATTGCTGGATGTTGTAGTGTACTCATGTATGCCGGTGGTGGTTTCCCATGCATTGGTGGATATTGTGGTGTACTCATATACGCCGGTGACGGTGCAGAATGCATTGGTGGATGTTGTGGTGTGCTCATGTGTGCCGGTGACGGCGTCCCATGCCTTGTTTTATGTTGTGGTGTACTCATATATGGCGTTATGTGTAGGCTATGCTTTGCTGAATGCGATGGTGGTGGTTTATGTATGCCTGTGGAGATGCCCCATGCATTGGTGGATGTTGTAGTGTACTTATGTATGCCTGTGGTTTTGCACCATGCATTCGTCGATGTTGTTATATTGTTATCTATGGCAGTGGCGGTGCACCATATCTTGGTGGATGTGATGGTTGTGGCTTATGTATGCCTGTTTTGGTGCCCCATGCATTGGTGGATTTTGTGATGTACTCATATATGTCGGTGGTGGTGCCCCATGCATTGGTGGATGTGATGGTTTTGTCACATGTAAGCCGGTGGTGTGCCCCATGGATTGGTGGATGTTGTGGTGTACTCACATATGCAGGTGGTGGTGTCCCATGCATTGGTGGATGTTGTGGTGTACTTATATACGCCGGTGGTGGTTTCCCATGCATTGGTGGATATTGTGGTGTGTTTATGTACGCCGGTGGAGGTGTCCCATACATTGTTTTATGTTGTGGTGTACTCATATATGGCGTTATGTGTGCTCTATGCTTTGCTGAAGGCTATGGTGGTGGCTCATGTATACCGGTAGTGGTGGGCCATGTATTGGTGGATGTAGTGGTGTACTCATGTATGCTGGTGCGGTGTGCCATACATTGTTGGATGTGATAGTGGTGTCTCATGTGTGAGGGTGCTGGTGCCCCATCCATTGGTGAACGTTGTTGTGTACTCATGTATGCTGTAGGCGGTGTGCCATGCATTGGTGGATGTGATGGAGGTGTCTCATGTATGAGGGCGCTGGTGCCCCATGCATTGGTGGAAGTTGTGGCATTCTCATGTATGCCGGTGGTGGTGCGCCATGCATTGCTGGATGTTGTGGTGTGCTAATGTATGCCGGAGGTGGTTTCCCATGCATTGGTGGATATTGTGGTGTACTCATATACGCCGGTGACGGTGCAGAATGCATTGGTGGATGTTGTGGTGTGCTCATGTATGCCGGTGACGGCGTCCCATGCATTGTTTTCTCTTGTGGTGTACTCATATATGGCGTTATGTGTAGGCTATGCTTTGCTGAATGCGATGGTGGTGGTTTATGTATGCCTGTGGAGATGCCCCATGCATTGGTGGATGTTGTAGTGTACTTATGTATGCCTGTGGTTTTGCACCATGCATTCGTCGATGTTGTTATATTGTTATCTATGGCAGTTGCGGTGCGCCATATATGGGTGGATGTGATGGTTGTGGCTTATGTATGCCTGTTTTGGTGCCCCATGCATTGGTGGATTTTGTGATGTACTCATATATGTCGGTGGTGGTGCCCCATGCATTGGTGGATGTGATGGTTTTGTCACATGAAAGTCGGTGGTGTGCCCCATGGATTGGTGGATGTTTTCGTGTACTCATGTATGCCGGTGGTGGTGTCCCATGCATTGGTGCATGTTTTTGTGTACCCGTGTATGCCCGTGGTGGTAAACCATGGATTGGTGGATGTTATGGTGTACTCATATATGCCGGTGGTAGTGCGCGATGCATTGGTGGACGTTGTGGTGTACTCATGTATGCCGGATTCGGTGTGCCATGCATTGGTGGATGTGATGGAGGTGTCTCATGTATGCCGGCGCTGGTGCCCCATGCATTGGTGGAAGTTGTGGCATTCTCATGTATGCCGGTGGTGGTGCGCCATGCATTGATGGATGTTGTGGTGTACTCATGTATGCCGGTGGTGGTTTCCCATGCATTGGTGGATATTGTGGTGTACTCATATACGCCGGTGACGGTGCAGAATGCATTGGTGGATGTTGTGGTGTGCTCATGTGTGCCGGTGACGGCGTCCCATGCATTGTTTTATGTTGTGGTGTACTCATATATGGCGTTATGTGTAGGCTATGCTTTGCTGAATGCGATGGTGGTGGTTTATGTATGCCTGTGGAGATGCCCCATGCATTGGTGGATGTTGTAGTGTACTTATGTATGCCTGTGGTTTTGCACCATGCATTCGTCGATGTTGTTATATTGTTATCTATGGCAGTGGCGGTGCACCATATCTTGGTGGATGTGATGGTTGTGGCTTATGTATGCCTGTTTTGGTGCCCCATGCATTGGTGGATTTTGTGATGTACTCATATATGTCGGTGGTGGTGCCCCATGCATTGGTGGATGTGATGGTTTTGTCACATGTAAGCCGGTGGTGTGCCCCATGGATTGGTGGATGTTGTGGTGTACTCACATATGCAGGTGGTGGTGTCCCATGCATTGGTGGATGTTGTGGTGTACTTATGTACGCCGGTGGTGGTTTCCCATGCATTGGTGGATATTGTGGTGTGTTTATGTACGCCGGTGGCGGTGTCCCATACATTGTTTTATGTTGTGGTATACTCATATATGGCGTTATGTGTGCTCTATGCTTTGCTGAAGGCGATGGTGGTGGCTCATGTATACCGGTAGTGGTGGGCCATGTATTGGTGGATGTTGTGGTGTACTCATGTATGCCTGTGGTGGTGCCCCAAGACTTGATGTATGTTGTGGTGTGCTCATGTATACTGGTTGCGGTGTCCCAAGCATTGGTGGATGTTGTGGTGAACTGATATATGCCGGTGGTGGTGCACGATCCATTGGTGGATGTTTTGGTGTACTCATGTATGCCGGTAGTGGTTCGCCATGCACTCGTTGATGTTGTGGTGTACTCATGTATGTGGTCGTCGATGCCACATGCATTGGTGGATGTGATGGTGGTGTCTGATGTATGCCGGTGGTGGTGTCCCATGCATTGCTTGATATTGTGGTGTAGTCATGTACGCCGGTGGCGGTGCACAATGCATTGTTGGATGTTGTGGTGTAGTCATGTATGTCGGTGGTGGTGCCCTATAAATAAGTGTATGTTAAGGTACATTGGTGGATGTGATGGTCATGTCTCTTGTATGAGGGTGGTGGTTCCCCATGGATTTTTTGGATGTTGTGATGTACTCATGTATGCCAGTGGCGGTGCCCCTTGCATTGGCAGATGTGATGGTGGTGTCTCATGTATGTCGGTGGTGGTGCCCCATGCGTTGACGGATGTTGTGGTGTACTCATGTATGCCTGTGGTGGTGCGCTATGCATTGGTTGATGTTGTAGTGTACTCATGTGTGCCTGTTGTGGTGCACCATGCATTGGTAGATGTATTGGTGGTGTCTTATGTATGGCTGTGGTGGTGCCCAATTGATTGGTGGATGTTGTGGTGTACTGATGTATGGCTACAGCTTTGCCCAATGCATTGGAGGATGTTTTGGTGTTGTCAGGTATGCCTGTATTGGTGCCCCATGCATTGGTCGATGTTTTGTTCTACTCATGTATGCCGGTGGTGATGCCCCATGCATTGGTGGATGTTGTGACGTACTCATGTATACTGGTCTTGGTGCCCCATCCACTGGTGAATGTTGTGGTGTACTCATGTGTGCCGGAGGCGGTGTGCCATACATTGGTGTATGTGATGATTGTGTGTCATGTATGATGGTGGCAGTGCACCGTGCATAGGTGGATGTTGTGGTGTACTCATGTTTGCTGTTGGCGGTGCCCCACGCATTGGTGTATGTTGTGGTGTCCCATGTAATGCCGGTGGTGGTGCGCCATGCATTGGTGAATGTGATGGTCGTGTCTCATTTACATGTATTGTGGTGTAAGATGTTGAGATGATTTTTTACTTTAAACGAAACGTAAACCAGACATAATGAAATTAATATTTCGAATCCACGTCATTTTATCTTGCAACTGAAAATTTAAGTCTTAGAATTTTATTCAACTTAGGATAAAAGTTGTTTCACAAACGATTATAGATTCAAATCGTTTTTACTGGTTTGTATTGCAAGGAGGTAAGTGCAGCAGTTAGAATAGTGAAACAAGTGCACGTGCGGTACGTGATGAGCGTTAACTTAGACCAACCCAACTTCTCGACGTTTTATTTAATGTGCACCCCAAACCCCCTGTAATACAAACAAAGAAAGTGATTTGAAATTATGATCGTTTGTTTAACAACTTTCATCTTAAGTTGAATAAAATTCTGAGAATTAAATGTTCAATGGGCAAGGTATAAAATTATAAGAAATTTGCCATCGTAATTTCATTTTATTCAATTTACGTTTTTGTTTAAAGAGACATTCATCGGTACGCTTTCACGGCAAGCGGGCTGTAATCGCAGAAGAACACGAGGGAGTCACGAAAGCGATGAGCAGTGATAAGCACATCACAATTTACAACATTCCCACCCACGGACGACAGTTTGTTTTAATTTATTTACATTGAATGTTCCATAAACATATGTCACTTTGGGTTTAACTTGTAATTTTATGATTATGTTTTAGCTATATTGTCTTACATAAATAAATCTGTAATTAATGAAAGAAAATTTTGTTTCGTTTTGTTTCAATAATGAATATTACTAGGTCTTACTTGGCTCACGCTAAATAAGAAAACATGCCTCTGTGCAAACACTTGTGATTGAGGTGCTTTCAATAGCTCTAATCCTTTGTTTCGGGTTCGGCGACTGGGATTAGGTTGCGTAAGCGAGCGACCCGAAGCGAGCGACTGAAGCCCACTTGGAGTTTGAGCACCCACCAAAAGTGATGTGAAATATTCGTCGTGGGGACAGAAAGTCTTGAAATCCTGTAGAAGTAGGACGACTTCAGGGATTCTTCGGAAGGGCGACAGAGGACCAGACAGGTAGGTGTTTCTATATCTATTTGGAAGAAAATATGCATCTTCATGGATATTTGTTTAATATACAGTGCACACTCATTCTCTCATAGTACACAGCCATTTAGGTATAGATGGAAAGGTTGATACTGGTTTCTGCATGTAAACGGAGTGGTAGTGTAGCCTAGTTGTTCAAGTGTTGGCACGTCATGTTCAGTACCATTGTTCGAGTCCTCACTTAAATACTATGCCCCACGCCTACGTATGAGGCCCGTCGCTGGAAAATTGCCGAAAGCGGCAGAAAACCACACTTACTCGCTGTTGTTAATCCAATCTACATCCGAGAGAAATGTGATTACTGATCCTTATGCATGACTCATTTCTTTCAGACGCAGGAACCTTGGCACACTCTGGATTTGGTGTTGTGTCACTCTAAACCCTTCCACCTGGACTTTCCGAGGGTCCGATGGGATGAGCTTTTGTCTCATGGTGGCTCCATTGTGCGTCTGCTCTCCGCGTAGCCCCCTGCCGAGCGTACATGGAGTAGGTTCGGTGCTAGGGCCTGACTGTACAGTCAGGATGGTTGTTACAGCAACCCAGCTAGTTTAGGGTTGGCACACTCTGTGGCCCCAGTCTTTTCAGCACCCCCAGTAGACCCATTGCTGACTGCACTTGACTGGTAGATTTAGGGGTTAGTGTAGATAGGGCCCCCTTCGTGCATGCCCTGTACGATGCTATCTATAGATAGTATAACTTAGTGTTAACCCACCATTCCGTCCTTCAATAGGTAGTTCGAGACAAAGCAAGTCCCGGATGGTCACTTTGAAAGTCAGTGTACTGGCCTTCTGCCGGTAAAGCATTCACTGTTTCAGTTTAAAACTTAAATTAAATTTTGTTTTTCACGTCCCGATATATTTGCTTTGCATTTAAATGTAAGGGGATCGTCGAATAACCGAATGGTTAAAGCGTTCGCTCATGACGCTCCAAACAAATCTATTTCGATTTTCCATATCTGAATGATGTGTGAAGCATATATTTGTTGTTACTCACCGTGATATAGCTAGTATATTGCTGAAAGCGGTGTAAAAAGTACACTCACGCAGTCATAATCTGTGTGAGAAGCATAAATTATGTAAAGTGTTCTTTGCCTTTTTAAGTAGAACCGTTGCTTACGCATGCAACTGTTCCTTTCAAACAATCTTTTGAATAAACCATAACATGCAATGCATCCTTGTTTATCATGACGTCTACTGCAAAATTACAACTTGAGTTTCATGTTTGAGATTTTACGTGTAGGCATATAAGTTGCATTTATGCACACAGTAAGTGCCAGCGATGTAAACTATATTCTCTTTACTGTTATGAGCAGGGATGCCATCTTCCTGGGGGCGGAAATGGACCCTGAAATCCTCCAGAGGCAGGACGACTGCCAAGGAGATATTCCGTGGACAGAAGTGGATCAAGGTCTCTTCTGGCGGCAGGACGACGACCACAATGCCGCCAGACTACCAGGAAGGCAAGTTCTCCAAACTATCTTTTGAAGACAACTTACAATATATTCTTGTTGACAATGACGTCATGAGCAAGTTACAACTTGTGTTTCAGGTTACAGCGTTTTCCTGACCAAAAAGCATATGCTTTTAATATTTATTATCTATGTAGTAAGTATCAGTGATATGAAACATTAACCTGTTCGTTATCGTTACTATTAGGAACGCGGATGCCATCGTCCTGGGGACAGGAATGGATCCTGAAGTCCCCCAGAGGCAGGACGACTGCCAAGAAGATATTCCATGGATAGACGTGGACCATGGATTCTTCGGAAGGGTGACAGAGGACCAGACAGGCAGGTGTTTTCAACTCATTTTGGAAGAAAATATTTGTTTCATATATAGTGCACACTAATTCTCCCATAGTATACAGCCATTTGTGAGTGAGCGAGTTTAGTTTTACGCCGCACTCAGCAATATTCAGCTATAAGGTGACGGTCTGTAAATAATCGAGTCTGGACAAGACAATCCAGTGATCAACAACACGAGCATCGATCTGCGCAAATGGGAACCGATGACATGTTTCAACCAAGAAGTCAGCGACTCTGATCACCCGATCCCGTTAGTCGCCTCTTACGACCAGCATAGTACACAGCCATTTAGGTATAGAATGGAAAGGTTGATACTGGTTTCTGCATGTAAACGGAGTGGTAGTGTAGCCTAGTTGTTCAAGTGTTGGCACGTCATGTTCAGTACCATTGTTCGAGTCCTCACTTAAATACTATGCCCCACGCCTACGTATGAGGCCCGTCGCTGGAAAATTGCCGAAAGCGGCAGAAAACCACACTTACTCGCTGTTGTTAATCCAATCGACATCCGAGAGAAATGTGATTACTGATCCTTATGCATGACTCATTTCTTTCAGACGCAGGAACCTTGGCACACTCTGGATTTGGTGTTGTGTCACTCTAAACCCTTCCACCTGGACTTTAGTACACTGACTTTCCGAGGGTCCGATGGGATGAGCTTTTGTCTCATGGTGGCTCCATTGTGCGTCTGCTCTCCGCGTAGCCCCCTGCCGAGAGTACATGGAGTAGGTTCGGTGCTAGGGCCTGACTGTACAGTCAGGATGGTTGTTACAGCAACCCAGCTAGTTTAGGGTTGGCACACTCTGTGGCCCCAGTCTTTTCAGCACCCCCAGTAGACCCATTGCTGACTGCACTTGACTGGTAGATTTAGGGGTTAGTGTAGATAGGGCCCCCTTCGTGCATGCCCTGTACGATGCTATCTATAGATAGTATAACTTAGTGTTAACCCACCGTTCCGTCCTTCAATAGGTAGTTCGAGACAAAGCAAGTCCCGGATGGTCACTTTGAAAGTCAGTGTACTGGCCTTCTGCCGGTAAAGCATTCACTATTTCAGTTTAAAACTTAAATTAAATTTTGTTTTTCACGTCCCGATATATTTGCTTTGCATTTAAATGTAAGGGGATCGTCGAATAACCGAATGGTTAAAGCGTTCGCTCATGACGCTCCAAACAAATCTATTTCGATTTTCCATATCTGAATGATGTGTGGAGCCGATATTTGTTGTTTCTCCCCGTGATATAGCTGGGATGCTGGTAAAAGCAGTGTGAAAACGACACTCATGCAGTCTTAATATGTGCTGGAAGTATAAATTATGATACAGAATACTGTTTACCTTTATTAGCAGAAGCCACTGTGTTCTTCCAAACCAAAACATAAAGTGCCTCCTTGTGTACAATGATGTCTACTGCCAAGTCACAACTTGATTTTCGTGTTTGAGATATGTTCTCATGGAATCATATATTTTGCATTTATGCACACAGTACAAATGATGTAAAATATGTTTACCTTTATTATCAGGAGCGTGGATGCCATCGTCCTGGGGGCGGAAATGGACCCTGAAGTCCCCCAGAGGCAGGACGACTGCCAAGAAGACATTCCATGGACAGAAGTGGATCAAGGATTCTTCTGGAGCAGCATGTGGATGTTTTACTGTTCGGACATTTTGTGACAATGTACTCTGCGTGTCTACTACTGTAAACCCTCCAGTAGAATAGGTAGCGTTGCATACGTTGAGGGAACACGGTTCCAGAGTGTTTTTTTTTCACAAAAATGTTTTTTATCTCTGGTTTTACGTGTCGGGCTTCAGTTACCTTTGACCTTGTTTAAATCTCAAATTTGATCAAGATCAATTTAGACACACATTCTGCGACAACAATGTTGGTGTTTATGTTCGAGGATTTGGTACTGTTCCATGTTGGGAATGATGACATTAATAAAACATAATCCGCACAGCTGGTCCAGTTGTACTTGTTTGTTTTGCTGTTTTGTTTGTGAAACTTGTGAATTCGAGAAGAATTGGTTTTGTCCATGTCGTTTTTGTGCACGACTTAAAAAACCTTGTCGGAGTGCTTGTTTTTAGCCATGCAATGCACTGCTAAACACCGCCAACACAGAAACACATCACGAAACAAGTCCAACATTTAAACAATAGATCAATACACGGGGGTATTCTAATGTCTACAAACCAGAACTTACAATACAAAAGCCTATCAACATTACTAGATCACATCGCACAGACCTTTAGTTCAATGTATGTACTAAACAATCCAGTGGTGTCTGTAGATGAGACAAGACATTAAATGAAAAGCTCCCACCAACATCCAACAGTCTAGAATATTGCATTGCGCAAATAAACAACCAAGTGCATGTTTGCCAATGGAATCATATTCCAATATATTGGAGCATTTGTGATGGTCAGCGTATCCCTATTCTGGTGTTCTGATGTCGAGAGACGCTGCTCCCCATGGATTGGTTGAACTGACACAGTAAATGCAATAAAGTCAGTATGCCATTAGAGAGAGATCTATATCAAAGGAGATAAACTGAACAAATTGTAAGCTTCTGAATGTATCAAAAGTGATTAACAGTTATCTGACAGACCATTTGAATAGCTACTACGAGAGCTTAGAGGCAGTTATCGATCATGAAGCATCGTTTTCTAATACTTTGGATACTGTTATTTCATCAAATAGTTTAGGAATGTATAGCTTTTATTAACCATAACATTGAAGTTTGTTTTTTTCTAAACTGTGTTAAACATGTGACACCAAATGAATTGTTTGTTAGTTGTCTGCTCAGATGGTGGCCATCTTGGCAGCCATTTTTTAATTCTGGGTAATATCAAGTTATTCCATGTAACATGTTGTCACTCTAGAAGTAAACAGGAAACAAAATCTCGTCTCAAAGAGTAAGCTGTAAAACATTATCTTATCACGACATGACCATACAAAATCACCTGTTTTGTGCCCGAGTCACCACTCTAGAAGATACAAGTGTAAAAAAACATAAAAAGTATCAACATTGGCCGTAAATGGACATATTAGGTGTTAATTTTTATGTAAATGTAACTGCCGAGAAGACAATTCAAAATGGCGGTCATTTTCATTATTTTCAAAAGCAAATATATGTCAAAAAACATATACACCCTTTAGCAATACACAAAAGTCACAATGACAGTGATCAGTTTGATATTAGTAAAACTATCCATGATTAACTTTGAGATGTTGTCGGCCAGCAAACCAAATGTCATGAAAATGCTCACAGACCTCCACCACATAAAATGGCCTGTGAAAACCTGAGTATTAAAGGCCTTTTCATGAGCCAAAGACATCATACTAACTGAAGTGTCAAACAAACTCAGTACTGGGGAGACTACGACATCAGATTTTTCAACTGCCTCCTCCTGTACTACTTCAATGCCCTTGGATACAGCAAAGGGGTTCACCATGTCTTGTCAGGAGTCTCGATCACAAGGAAAAGCGACCAATACTCAATCGATGCAGAAGGTCTGTGATCAGTGTCAATAGGGTCAATTTCAAGTGGACATTTTGGGCTTTTGGGAGGAATTTCATAGGTGTAAGCCATGGTTAGTGTAATATGGTTCATCATCCGAGCCACCCACCCCCCACGGAGTATCACAAGGACAATGCTAAAAGCAAGTGGGTCTCCAACTTACAACACCAAGGATACCCGGATGATCTACTCCAGCAGAAGAATTAATATTCATATTTCTCCCAGATTGGCCCATGAACCATATTAACTACGAGGTCGAAAATATCGGGGTTCATATTTTTCATACGATGACCTAGGGGAAAATATTACTTTGTCATGGTGAGGTGATGTCGTGAGCAATGCAAGGACGCCACGTCTCCTCTATAACGTTGCGTTCTAAATGAGGCCATTGTGGATAACCAGCCCATGTTTGAAAGTTGAGTTTGGTAATAGATAGGCACACTCGT
The DNA here is from genome assembly GCF_037392515.1 of Haliotis asinina. Taxonomy (NCBI): domain Eukaryota; kingdom Metazoa; phylum Mollusca; class Gastropoda; order Lepetellida; family Haliotidae; genus Haliotis; species Haliotis asinina. Next base: position 39,776,327 of record NC_090281.1, on the reverse strand, counting down.
GCCTAAATATCTGTATATCCCTCGCTGTATCTGTATATCCTCGGGGAATACCAACATTTCAACTTGTGTCGTAAACATAGTTTCACATTAATTAGCAACAGCCTTAACAATAATAAACGTATTGTATCGTGCTTACGTCAACTTTCAGGGTGTATTGCACTCTGTAGACAGGTGTAAGTTGTGGTAAGTTGTCAAAGTTAGGTGTAAATCAAAAATTAATGTCAGTTAAATATTCTTTGTATCTGAACGTTAGATCGTTTGTTAGCACTGGCGGCTATTTTAGTGCATCCTTTAAGAATAATTCGGATTTAATGCAAGGCGATGTTTTGTCTCCAATTCTATTTTCATTTTATCTCAGATTTTGAGACCCCCTTTTTTGAAGATAACTGAATTTCTTATAAATGTAAATCCCTAAGTATTTTTCTGTTACTGTATGCAGACGACGTGTCCTAATTTCTGAATCAGTTGATGGTTCACAAACGCAGTTAGATTCGTTGTTGAATTACTCCACTGAAGTTAAAAACTATACATGTAATTCTATTGCTTATGCAGAATTGGGTCGTCCCCCCTCGCATATATCAGAGACAATTTAACATGATAAAGTATTGGTGCAAGTTGCTTCACACAAATGATCTTATCCTTCGAAATTATTATGAATGTCTTTTGTGAGAAGTAAAGACCCGTCGTGTTAATAGCTGGGCGTATCAGGGGAACAATATTTAATCTAACATTGGTATCAATGAATTATGACATAGAGATGAAGTATGTCCTGCATACCTACCTTCTTACATACAAAGTTTCGATCAAGCATTTTAAGAGATTGTTGTTATTTATCCAGTTGATCAGATTATGTAATGTATACAAATATTATTGATATTTGCACTCTGCTGTATTACCTATGTAAAGCTATCCCGCACATCTTCGGGAAATATTTATCTAAATTCCAACGTAACTCTCGTAATTCAACCATAGAAACAGCATGTTGAAATAACAGAAAGAAACTGTGTTTTTTGTGAAGACGACATTGAAGACGAGTTGCATTTTATATTAGTACGTCGCTATTTTATTAATTACAGAAAACTGTACATAAAACCATATTACTACAGATGCCATACAGATATAAAACCATATTAGTACAATGCAGAAACGCATTCACCTTGTAAGTGTTAGAAATGTAAAACAGTTGTGTAATTTAGGTGAATATTTGTATAAAGCTTCTTGTCTCAGAAATGAAATGATGCTAAATAATAAGGTACTTTCTGTACATTCTACATTATAATCAATGTTTCGTCATCCACCTGTGCCAACTTTCGTCTTTGTAGGCACCACTGATTGCCTGTAAAGGTAAATTATGAATCTCAATCTGACATGGGCACTCATTCAATGGTATAATACATCACTTCATATAATGGTATAATACATCACTTCATATAATGGTATTATACATCACTTCATATAATGGTATAATACATCACCTGAATCATCCAAACGTTCATCGATAGGTAGGGGTGGCCATTCTTCACTGAGTCGTGTTTGCATTATCCCAAGATTGATACTAAATGTGATTTCAGACACGTGTAAGGAGGAACCATTGTTATACCATTCAGTAAGTTAGACTGGTTTAACGGAATGGAATCGATGACGAAAAAAAACGGATTGGAGTAGGCAAGGCAGGATGAATGACGTCTTTAACACGAGCCGAACGTAAGTATGGGAAATTGACGTGGGCTGTTTTGGAAATAACACTATGCAATTTGTGTCAGCGGTTTCTGGAAAGCAAATTAAGAGTTACTGCCTTTCAAATACACGACAAGTTGTACCACGGGGCGTTCAGATCAGATGTGATTTCATTCCGACTTTAAACATGTTTTCTTTCAACATAACGGTTCCGGTGACTTTTATTTTCTATGCAGTGATTCTTGTGAATTGGTGGATGTTTTTGTGTGCTCATGTATGCGTGTGGCGGTGCTCCATGCATTTGTGGATGTGATGGTGGGGGCTCATATATACCGATGGTGGTGACCAGTACATTGGTGGATGTGCATGCCGGTGGCGGTGCACCATGGATTGGTGGATATTGTGGTGTACTCCTGTCCGCCGGTGGTGGTGAAGAAAGCATTGGTGGATGTTGTGGTGTACTCATGTATGCCTGTGGTGGTGCCCCATGCATTGGTGGATGTCGTGGTGTACTCATGTATGCCTCTGGTGGTGCGCCATCAATTTGCTGGACGTGATGGTGGTTTTGCATGTATTTGTATGAGGGTGGTGGTGGCCCATGCATTGGTGGATGTTCTGGTGTGCTCATGTATGCCGGTGGCGGTGCCCCATGCATTGGTGGATGTTGTGTGTACTCATGTATGAAGGTGGTGGTGCACGATGCATTGGTGGATTTCGTGGTGTACTCATGTATGCCACTATCGGTGCCCCATCCATTTGTGGATATCATGGTTTTGTGTCATTAATGCTGGTAGCGGTGCACGATGTATTGGTTGATGTCGTGCTGTACTCATGCATGACGGTGGCGGTACCACATGCACTGGTATATGTTGAGGTGGTATCTGATGTATGCCGGTGGTGGTGCCGCATGCATTCGTTATTGTTGTGGTGTACTCATGTATGCCTGTAAGCTTGCGCCATGCATTGGTGGATGTTCCTGTGTACTCTTGTATGAAGGTGGCGGTGCGACATGCATTGGTGGATGTTATGGTGTTGACTTATATATGCCGGTGGTTGTGATCCATGCATTGGTGGATGTCGTGGTGTGCTCATGTATGTCGGGTGGTCGTCCCCGATGCATTGATTTATGTTGTGGTGTACTCATGTATGAAGGTGGTGGTGCGAAGTGAATTTGGTGGATGCGATGGTGGTTTCTAATGTATATGTATGAGGGTGGTGGTGGCCCATGCATTGGTGGATGTTGTGGTGTACTTATGTATGCCGGTGGTGGTGAAGCATGCATTGGTGGATGTTGTGGTGTTCTCATGTATACCGGTGGTTGTGCGCCATGCACTGCTGGATGCCATGGTGGTGGCGTATGTATGAGTGTGGTGGTGCCCCATGCACTGGTATATGTTGTGATGTACTCATGTGTGCCGGTGGCGGTGCGCCATGCATTGGTGGATGTTGTGGTGTGCTCATGCATGCCGGTGGGGGTTCCCCATGCACTGGTAGATGTTGAGGTGGTGGTGCCCCATGCATTCGTTATTATTGTGGTGTACTCATGTGTGCCTGTAAGTTTTGCGCCACGCAGTGGTGGATGTTGATGTGTACTCTTGTATGAAGGTGGCTGTGCGACATGCATTGGTGGATGTTGTGGTGTGTTCATGTAAGCCTGTATGGGTGCACAATGCATTGGTGGATGTTGTGGTGTGCTCATGTATGCATGTATCGGTGCACACTGCATTGGTGGATGTTGTGGTGTACTCATCTATGCCGGTGGCGGTGCGACATGCATTGGTGGATGTTATGGTGTTGAGTTATGTATGTCGGTGGTAGTGATCCATGCATTGGTGGATGTTGTGGTGTACTCATGTATGCCAGTGGTGGTGTCCCATGCATTGGTGGATATTGTGGTGTACTCATGTATGCCGGTGACGGTGAACAAGGCATTGGTGGATGTTGTCGTGTACTCACATATATGCCTGTGGTGGTGCCCCATGCATTGGTGGATGTTCTGGTGTCCTCATGTATGCTTGTGGCGGTGTACCATGCATTGGTGGATGTTGTGGTGTGCTCATATATGCTGCTGGCGGTGCACGATGTATTGCTGGATGTTGTGGTGGTATCTGATGTATGGTGCCCTATGCATTAGTTAATGTTGTGGTGTACCCATGTATACTTGCAATTATCTGCCATGCATTGGTGGATGTTGCTATGTACTCATGTAGGAATGTACGGGTACACCATGCATTGGTAATTGTTGTGGTGTACTCATGTATGCCGTTGGTGGTGTCCCATGCATTGGTTGATATTGTGGTGTATTAATGTACGCCGGTGGCGGTGTCCCATGCATTGGTGGATGTTGTGTTGTACTCAAATATGGCGTTAACGGTGCGCCATGCCTTGCTGGATGCGATGGTGGTTACTTATGTATGCCTGTGGTGGTACCCCATGCATTGGAGGATGTTGTGGTGTGTTCATGTATGCTGGGTGGCGGTACACGATGCATTGATGGACGTTGTGATGTACTCATGTATGCCGGTGGTGGTGTGCACTCAATTTGGTGGATGTGATGGTGGTGTCTCATGTATATGTATGAGGGTGGTGGTGGCCCATACATTGGTGGATGCTGTGGTGTACTCATGTATGCTGGTGGTGGTGAAACACGTATTGGTGGATGTTGTGGTGGTGTCTCATGTATGCCTGTGGTGCTGCCCCATGCATTGGTGGATGTTGTGGTGTACTCATATATGCTGTTAACGGTGCACCATGCATTGCTGGATGCCATGGTGGTGGCTTATGTATGCCTGTGGTGGTGCCCCATTCATTGGTGGATGTTATGGTGTACTCATGTATGAATGTGGTGGTACACGATGTATTGGTGGATGTCGTGGTGTACTCATGTATCCCGGTGGTGGTGCGCCATGCATTGGAGAATGTTGTGGTGTTCACATGTATGTGGTTGTCGCTGCTCCATGCATTGCTGGATGTGATGGTGGTGTCTCATGTATGACTCTGGTGCTGACCCATACATTGGTGAATGTTGTGGTGTACTCATGTATGCCGGTGATGGTTTCCCATACATTACTGGATGTTGTGGCGTACTCATGTATGTCGGTGGCGGTGTTCCATGCATTGGTACATGTGATGGTGGTGTCTCATATAAGGGTGGTGGTTCTCCATGGATTGGTGGATGTTGTGGTGTACTCATGTATGCCGGGTGGCGGTGCTAGATCCATTGGTTGATGTTATGGTGGTTACTCATGTATGCCGGTGGCGGTGCCCCATGCATTGGTGGATGTTGTGTGTACTCATGTATGAAGGTGGTGGTGCACGATGCATTCATGGATTTCGTGGTATTCTCATGTATGCCGGTGGCGGTGCCCCATGCATTTCTTGATATCATTGTTTTGTGTCATGAATGCTGGTACCGGTGCACGATGTATTGGTGGATGTTGTGGAGGTGACTTATATATGCCGGTGGTGGTGAACCATGCATTCGCGGATGCTGTGGTGTACTCATGTGTACCTCTAATGGTACACGATGCATTGGTGCTTGTTGTGGTGTAGTATGTATACCGTTGGTGGTGTCCCATGCATTGGTTGATATTGTGGTGTATTAATGTACGCCCGTGGCGGTGTTCCATGCATTGGTGGATGTTGTGGTGTACTCAAATATGGCGTTAACGGTGCACAATGCTTTGGTGGATGTTATGGTGATCTGAGGTATGCGGTTGTTGGTGCCCATGCATTGGTGGATGTGATGGTGGTGTCTCATGTATTCCGGTAGTGGTGCCCCCTGCATTGGCGGATATTTTGGTGTACTCATGTATGCCAGTGGTGGTGTCCTATGCATTGGTGGATATTGTGGTGTACTCATGTACGCCTGTGGCGGTGCGCAAGGCATTGGAGGATGTCGTCGTGTGCTCATGTGTGAAGGTGACGGTGTCAAATGCACTGATGGATGTTGTGGTGTACTCATATATTCCTGTGGTGGTGCACCATGCATTGGTGGACGTTGTTATGTACTTATGTAAGCCAGTGGCGGTGCGAAATACACTGGTGGACGTTGCAGTGTATTCATGTATGCCTGTGGTGGTGAGCCTTGCATTGGTGGATAATGTGGTGTTCTCATGAATGCGATTTTCGGTGCCCCATGCGTTGGTGGATGTGATGGTGTACTCATGTATGCCGGTGATGGTATCCCATGCATTGGTGGATGTTGTCGTGTACTCAAATATGGCGTTAACGGTGCACAATGCTTTGGTGGATGTTATGGTGATCTAAGGTATGCGGTTGTTGGTGCCCATGCATTGGTGGATGTGATGGTGGTGTTTCATGTATTCCGGTACACAATGCTTTGCTGAATACGATGGTGGTGACTCATGTATACCTGTGGTGGTGCCCCATGCATTGGTGGATGTTTTGGTCTACTCATGTATGCCGGTGGTGGTGCGCCATGCATTTGAGAATGTTTTGGTGTGCTCATGTATGCGGTTATCGCTGCTCCATGCATTGGTGGATTTGATGGTGATGTCTCATGTATGCCTGTGGTGCTACCTCATGCATTGGTGCTTGTTGTAGTGTACTCATGTATGTCGGTGGTGGTGTCCCATGCATTGGTGGATATTCTGTTGTGTTAATGTACGCCGGTGGTGGTGTCCCATGCATTGGTGGATGTTGTGGTGTACTCAACTATCGCGTCATCGGTGCGCCATGCTTTGCTGGATGCGATGGTGGTGACTCATGTATACCAGTGGTGGTGTCCCATGCATTTGTGGATGTTGTGGTGTGTTCATGTATGCTGGGTGGCGGTACACGATGCATTGATGGACGTTGTGATGTACTCATGTATGCCGGTGGTGGTGTGCACTCAATTTGGTGGATGTGATGGTGGTGTCTCATGTATATGTATGAGGGTGGTGGTGGCCCATACATTAGTGGATGCTGTGGTGTACTCATGTATGCTGGTGGTGGTGAAACACGTATTGGTGGATGTTGTGGTGGTGTCTCATGTATGCCTGTGGTGCTGCCCTATGCATTGGTGGATGTTGTGGTGTACTCATATATGCTGTTAACGGTGCACCATGCATTGCTGGATGCCATGGTGGTGGCTTATGTATGCCTGTGGTGGTGCCCCATTCATTGGTGGATGTTATGGTGTACTCATGTATGAATGTGGTGGTACACGATGTATTGGTGGATGTTATGGTGTACTCATGTATCCCGGTGGTGGTGCGCCCTGCATTGGAGAATGTTGTGGTGTTCACATGTATGTGGTTGTCGCTGCTCCATGCATTGCTGGATGTGATGGTGGTGTCTCATGTATGACTCTGGTGCTGACCCATACATTGGTGAATGTTGTGGTGTACTCATGTATGCCGGTGATGGTTTCCCATACATTACTGGATGTTGTGGTGTACTCATGTATGTCGGTGGCGGTGTTCCATGCATTGGTACATGTGATGGTGGTGTCTCATATAAGGGTGGTGGTTCTCCATGGATTGGTGGATGTTGTGGTGTACTCATGTATGCCGGGTGGCGGTGCGAGATCCATTGGTTGATGTTATGATGGTTACTCATGTATGCCGGTGGCGGTGCCCCATGCATTGGTGGATGTTGTGTGTACTCATGTATGAAGGTGATGGTGCACGATGCATTCATGGATTTCGTGGTATTCTCATGTATGCCGGTGGCGGTGCCCCATGCATTTCTTGATATCATTGTTTTGTGTCATGAATGCTGGTACCGGCGCACGATGTATTGGTGGATGTTGTGGAGGTGACTTATATATGCCGGTGGTGGTGAACCATGCATTCACGGATGCTGTGGTGTACTCATGTGTACCTCTAATGGTACACGATGCATTGGTGCTTGTTGTGGTGTAGTATCTATACCGTTGGTGGTGTCCCATGCATTGGTTGATATTGTGGTGTATTAATGTACGCCCGTGGCGGTGTTCCATGCATTGGTGGATGTTGTGGTGTACTCAAATATGGCGTTAACGGTGCACAATGCTTTGGTGGATGTTATGGTGATCTGAGGTATACGGTTGTTGGTGCCCATGCATTGGTGGATGTGATGGTGGTGTCTCATGTATTCCGGTAGTGGTGCCCTTTGCATTGGCGGATATTTTGGTGTACTCATGTATGCCAGTGGTGGTGTCCTATGCATTGGTGGATATTGTGGTGTACTCATATACGCCTGTGGCGGTGCGCAAGGCATTGGAGGATGTCGTCGTGTGCTCATGTGTGAAGGTGACGGTGTCAAATGCACTGATGGATGTTGTGGTGTACTCATATATTCCTGTGGTGGTGCACCATGCATTGGTGGACGTTGTTATGTACTTATGTAAGCCAGTGGCGGTGCGAAATACACTGGTGGACGTTGCAGTGTATTCATGTATGCCTGTGGTGGTGAGCCTTGCATTGGTGGATAATGTGGTGTTCTCATGAATGCGATTTTCGGTGCCCCATGCGTTGGTGGATGTGATGGTGTACTCATGTATGCCGGTGATGGTATCCCATGCATTGGTGGATGTTGTCGTGTACTCAAATATGGCGTTAACGGTGCACAATGCTTTGGTGGATGTTATGGTGATCTAAGGTATGCGGTTGTTGGTGCCCATGCATTGGTGGATGTGATGGTGGTGTCTCATGTATTCCGGTACACAATGCTTTGCTGAATACGATGGTGGTGACTCATGTATACCTGTGATGGTGCCCCATGCATTGGTGGATGTTTTGGTCTACTCATGTATGCCGGTGGTGGTGCGCCATGCATTTGAGAATGTTTTGGTGTGCTCATGTATGCGGTTGTCGCTGCTCCATGCATTGGTGGACTTGATGGTGATGTCTCATGTATGCCTGTGGTGCTACCTCATGCATTGGTGCTTGTTGTAGTGTACTCATGTATGTCGGTGGTGGTGTCCCATGCATTGGTGGATATTCTGTTCTGTTAATGTACGCCGGTGGTGGTATCCCATGCATTGGTGGATGTTGTGGTGTACTCAACTATCGCGTCATCGGTGCGCCATGCTTTGCTGGATGCGATGGTGGTGACTCATGTATACCAGTGGTGGTGTCCCATGCATTTGTGGATGTTGTGGTGTGTTCATGTATGCTGGGTGGCGGTACACGATGCATTGAGGGATGTTGTGGTGTACTCATGTATTCCGGTGGTGGTGTGATGGTGGTGTCTCATGTATATGTATGAGGGTGGTGGTGGCCCATACATTGGTGGATGCTGTGGTGTACTCATGCATGCCTTTGGTGGTGCCCCATGCATTGGTGGATGTTGTGGTGTACTCATATATGCCGTTAGCGGTGCTCCATGCATTGCTGGATGCCATGGTGGTGGCTTATGTATGCCGGTGGTGGTGCCCCATGTATTGGTGGATGTGATGGTGTACTCATGTATGCCTGTGGTGGTGCACGATGTATTGATGGATGTCGTGGTTTACTCATGCATGCTAGTGGCGGTGCCCCTTGCATTGGTGGATGTTGTGTGTACTTATTCATGCCGTTGGTGGTGCCCCATACATTCGTTATTGTTGTGGTGTACTCATGTATGCCTGTAAGTTTGCCTCATGCATTGGTGGATGTTGCTGTGTACTCATGTATTCCGCTGGTTCTGCGCCATGCACTGCTGGATGCCATGGTGGTGGCGTATGTATGCCTGTGGTGGTGCCCCATGCAATGGTATATGTTGTGGTGTGCTCATCTATCTTTTTGGTGGTACACGATACATTGGTGGATCTTGTGGTGTGCCTGTGGCGGTGCGTCATGCATTGGTGAATGTTGTGGTGATCTGAGGTATGCGGTTGTTGGTGGCCCATGCATTGGTTGATGTTTTGGTGTACTCATGTACGCCTGTGGTGGTGATCAAGGCATTGGTGGATGTCGTGGTGTGCTCATGTATGAAGGTGACGATGTCCTATCCATTGATGGATCTTGTGGTGAACTCATGTGTGCCGGTGGCGGTGCGCCATGCGTTGGTGGATGTTGTGGTGTACTTATGTATCCCGGTGGTGGTGAAGCATGCATTGGTGGATGTTGTGGTGTTCTCATGTATGCCGGTGGTTGTGCGCCATGCACACCTGCTGGATGCCATGGTGGTGGCGTATGTATGAGTGTGGTGGTGCCCCATGCACTGGTACATGTTGTGATGTACTCATGTGTGCCGGTGGCGGTGCACCATGCATTGGTGGATGTTGTGGTGTGCTCATATATGATGATGGCGGTGCACGATGTATTGGTTGATGTTGTGGTGTACTCATGCATGCCGGTGGCGGTGCCCCATGCACTGGTAGATGTTGAGGTGGTATCTGATGTATGCCGCTGGTGGTGCCCCATGCATTCGTTATTATTGTGGTGTACTCATGTGTGCCTGTAAGTTTTGCGCCACGCAGTGGTGGATGTTGCTGTGCACTCTTGTATGAAGGTGGCTGTGCGACATGCATTGGTGGACGTTGTGGTGTGTTCATGTAAGCCTGTATGGGTGCACAATGCATTGGTGGATGTTGTGATGTGTTCATGTATGCCTGTATCGGTGCACACTGCATTGGTGGATGTTGTGGTGTACTCATTTATGCCGGTGGCGGTGCGACAAGCATTGGTGTATGTTATGGTGGTGGCTTATGTATGCCTGTGGTGGTGCCCCATTCATTGGTGGATGTTATGGTGTACTCATGTATGAATATGGTGGTACACGATGTATTGGTGGATGTTATGGTGTACTCATGTATCCCGGTGCTGGTGCGCCATGCATTGGAGAATGTTGTGGTGTTCACATGTATGTGGTTGTCGCTGCTCCATGCATTGGTGGATGTGATGGTGGTGTCTCATGTATGACTCTAGTGCTGACCCATACATTGGTGAATGTTGTGGTGTACTCAATGTATGCCGGTGATGGTTTCCCATGCATTGGTGGATGTTGTGGTGTACTCATTCATGCCGGTGGTGGTGCCCCATGCATTGGTCCATGTGATGGTGGTGTCTCATATAAGGGTGGTGGTTCTCCATGGATTGGTGGATGTTGTGGTGTACTCATGTATGCCGGGTGGCGGTGCGAGATCCATTGGTTGATGTTATGGTGGTTACTCATGTATGCCGGTGGCGGTGCCCCATGCATTGGTGGATGTTGTGTGTACTCATGTATGAAGGTGATGGTGCACGATGCATTCATGGATTTCGTGGTATTCTCATGTATGCCGGTGGCGGTGCCCCATGCATTTCTTGATATCATTGTTTTGTGTCATGAATGCTGGTACCGGCGCACGATGTATTGGTGGATGTTGTGGAGGTGACTTATATATGCCGGTGGTGGTGAACCATGCATTCACGGATGCTGTGGTGTACTCATGTGTACCTCTAATGGTACACGATGCATTGGTGCTTGTTGTGGTGTAGTATGTATACCGTTGGTGGTGTCCCATGCATTGGTTGATATTGTGGTGTATTAATGTACGCCCGTGGCGGTGTTCCATGCATTGGTGGATGTTGTGGTGTACTCAAATATGGCGTTAACGGTGCACAGTGCTTTGGTGGATGTTATGGTGATCTGAGGTATGCGGTTGTTGGTGCCCATGCATTGGTGGATGTGATGGTGGTGTCTCATGTATTCCGGTAGTGGTGCCCTTTGCATTGGCGGATACTTTGGTGTACTCATGTATGCCAGTGGTGGTGTCCTATGCATTGGTGGATATTGTGGTGTACTCATGTACGCCTGTGGCGGTGCGCAAGGCATTGGAGGATGTCGTCGTGTGCTCATGTGTGAAGGTGACGGTGTCAAATGCACTGATGGATGTTGTGGTGTACTCATATATTCCTGTGGTGGTGCACCATGCATTGGTGGACGTTGTTATGTACTTATGTAAGCCAGTGGCGGTGCGAAATACACTGGTGGACGTTGCAGTGTATTCATGTATGCCTGTGGTGGTGAGCCTTGCATTGGTGGATAATGTGGTGTTCTCATGAATGCGATTTTCGGTGCCCCATGCGTTGGTGGATGTGATGGTGTACTCATGTATGCCGGTGATGGTATCCCATGCATTGGTGGATGTTGTCGTGTACTCAAATATGGCGTTAACGGTGCACAATGCTTTGGTGGATGTTATGGTGATCTAAGGTATGCGGTTGTTGGTGCCCATGCATTGGTGGATGTGATGGTGGTGTCTCATGTATTCCGGTACACAATGCTTTGCTGAATACGATGGTGGTGACTCATGTATACCTGTGATGGTGCCCCATGCATTGGTGGATGTTTTGGTCTACTCATGTATGCCGGTGGTGGTGCGCCATGCATTTGAGAATGTTTTGGTGTGCTCATGTATGCGGTTGTCGCTGCTCCATGCATTGGTGGACTTGATGGTGATGTCTCATGTATGCCTGTGGTGCTACCTCATGCATTGGTGCTTGTTGTAGTGTACTCATGTATGTCGGTGGTGGTGTCCCATGCATTGGTGGATATTCTGTTCTGTTAATGTACGCCGGTGGTGGTATCCCATGCATTGGTGGATGTTGTGGTGTACTCAACTATCGCGTCATCGGTGCGCCATGCTTTGCTGGATGCGATGGTGGTGACTCATGTATACCAGTGGTGGTGTCCCATGCATTTGTGGATGTTGTGGTGTGTTCATGTATGCTGGGTGGCGGTACACGATGCATTGAGGGATGTTGTGGTGTACTCATGTATTCCGGTGGTGGTGTGATGGTGGTGTCTCATGTATATGTATGAGGGTGGTGGTGGCCCATACATTGGTGGATGCTGTGGTGTACTCATGCATGCCTTTGGTGGTGCCCCATGCATTGGTGGATGTTGTGGTGTACTCATATATGCCGTTAGCGGTGCTCCATGCATTGCTGGATGCCATGGTGGTGGCTTATGTATGCCGGTGGTGGTGCCCCATGTATTGGTGGATGTTGTGGTGTACTCATGTATGCCTGTGGTGGTGCACGATGTATTGATGGATGTCGTGGTTTACTCATGCATGCTAGTGGCGGTGCCCCTTGCATTGGTGGATGTTGTGTGTACTTATTCATGCCGTTGGTGGTGCCCCATACATTCGTTATTGTTGTGGTGTACTCATGTATGCCTGTAAGTTTGCCTCATGCATTGGTGGATGTTGCTGTGTACTCATGTATTCCGCTGGTTCTGCGCCATGCACTGCTGGATGCCATGGTGGTGGCGTATGTATGCCTGTGGTGGTGCCCCATGCAATGGTATATGTTGTGGTGTGCTCATCTATCTTTTTGGTGGTACACGATACATTGGTGGATCTTGTGGTGTGCCTGTGGCGGTGCGTCATGCATTGGTGAATGTTGTGGTGATCTGAGGTATGCGGTTGTTGGTGGCCCATGCATTGGTTGATGTTTTGGTGTACTCATGTACGCCTGTGGTGGTGATCAAGGCATTGGTGGATGTCGTGGTGTGCTCATGTATGAAGGTGACGATGTCCTATCCATTGATGGATCTTGTGGTGAACTCATGTGTGCCGGTGGCGGTGCGCCATGCGTTGGTGGATGTTGTGGTGTACTTATGTATCCCGGTGGTGGTGAAGCATGCATTGGTGGATGTTGTGGTGTTCTCATGTATGCCGGTGGTTGTGCGCCATGCACACCTGCTGGATGCCATGGTGGTGGCGTATGTATGAGTGTGGTGGTGCCCCATGCACTGGTACATGTTGTGATGTACTCATGTGTGCCGGTGGCGGTGCACCATGCATTGGTGGATGTTGTGGTGTGCTCATATATGATGATGGCGGTGCACGATGTATTGGTTGATGTTGTGGTGTACTCATGCATGCCGGTGGCGGTGCCCCATGCACTGGTAGATGTTGAGGTGGTATCTGATGTATGCCGCTGGTGGTGCCCCATGCATTCGTTATTATTGTGGTGTACTCATGTGTGCCTGTAAGTTTTGCGCCACGCAGTGGTGGATGTTGCTGTGCACTCTTGTATGAAGGTGGCTGTGCGACATGCATTGGTGGACGTTGTGGTGTGTTCATGTAAGCCTGTATGGGTGCACAATGCATTGGTGGATGTTGTGATGTGTTCATGTATGCCTGTATCGGTGCACACTGCATTGGTGGATGTTGTGGTGTACTCATTTATGCCGGTGGCGGTGCGACATGCATTGGTGTATGTTATGGTGGTGGCTTATGTATGCCTGTGGTGGTGCCCCATTCATTGGTGGATGTTATGGTGTACTCATGTATGAATGTGGTGGTACACGATGTATTGGTGGATGTTATGGTGTACTCATGTATCCCGGTGGTGGTGCGCCATGCATTGGAGAATGTTGTGGTGTTCACATGTATGTGGTTGTCGCTGCTCCATGCATTGGTGGATGTGATGGTGGTGTCTCATGTATGACTCTAGTGCTGACCCATACATTGGTGAATGTTGTGGTGTACTCAATGTATGCCGGTGATGGTTTCCCATGCATTGGTGGATGTTGTGGTGTACTCATTCATGCCGGTGGTGGTGCCCCATGCATTTGTTATTGTTGTGGTGTACTCATGTATGCCTGTAAGTTTGCCTCATGCATTGGTGGATGTTGCTGTGTACTCATGTATTCCGCTGGTTCTGCGCCATGCACTGCTGGATTCCATGGTGGTGGCGTATGTATGCCTGTGGTGGTGCCCCATGCAATGGTATATGTTGTGGTGTGCTCATGTATCTTTTTGGTGGTACACGATGCATTGGTGGATCTTGTGGTGAACTCATGTGTGCCGGTGGCGGTGCGCCATGGCATTGGTGCATGTTGTGGTGATCTGAGGTATGCGGTTGTTGGTGGCCCATGCATTGGTTGATGTTTTGGTGTACTCATGTATGCCTGTGGTGGTGCACCATGAATTTGGTGGATATTGTGGTGTACTCATGTACGCCTGTGGTGGTGATCAAGGCATTGGTGGATGTCGTGGTGTGCTCATGTATGCCTGTGGTGGTGCACCAAGCATTGTTGGACGTTGTTATGTACTTATGTATGCCAGTGGCGGTGCGATATCCTTTGGTGGACGTTGTGGTGTACTCATGTATGCCTGTGGTGGTTACCCATGCATTGGTGGATGATGTAGTGTTGTCATGAATGCGGTTTTCAGTGCCCCATCTGTTCGTGGATGTGATGGTGGTGTCTCATGTATGCCTGTGGTTGTGCCCCATGCATTGGTATATGTTGTGGTGTTCTCATGTATGCCGGTGGTGGTGTCCGATGGATTGGTGAATGTTGTGGTGTACTCATGTATGGCGTCAGCGATGCACCATGCTTTGCTGGATGCGATGGTGGTGGCTTATGTATGCCTGTTGTGGTGCCCCATGCATTGTTTAATGTTGTGGTGTACTCATATTTGCCGGTGGTGGTGCACCATTCATTGGTGGATGTTGTTATGTGTTTATGTATGCCAGTGGCGGTGCGTCATGTATTGGTGGATGTAATGTTGGTGGCTTATGTATGCCTGCTGTGGTGCCCCATGCATTGCTCGATATTTTGTGTACTCATGTATACCAGTGGTGGTACACAATTCATTGGTGGATTTTGTGGTGGCTCATGTATGACGGTGGTGGTGCCCCATGAATTCGTGGATGTGATGGTTTTGTCTCATGTATCCCGGTGGTGGTACACGATGCATTGGTTTGTTTTGTGATGTACTCATGTATGCCGGTGGTGGTGTCCCATGCATTGGTGGATATGGTGCTGTACTCATGTACGCTGGTGGCGGTGCATAATGCATTGGTGGTCGGTGTGGAGTAATCATGTATACCGGTGGTTGTGTTTCAAGCATTAGTGGATCTTGTGGTGTACTCATCTATGCCGATGGTGGTGCCCCATGGATTGGTGTATGTTGTGGTGTGCTCATCTATGCCTGTGCTGGTGCACATTTCTTTGGTATGTTCTGGTGTATGCCGGTAGCAGTGTTCCATGGATTGGTGTATGTGATGGTGGTGTCTCATCTATGAGGGTGGTTACGTCCCATGCATTGGTATATGTTGTTGTGTCTTCATGTATGCCTGTGCTGGTGCACATTTCTTTGGTATGTTCTGGTGTATGCCGGTAGCAGTGTTCCATGGATTGGTGTATGTGATGGTGGTGTCTCATCTATGAGGGTGGTTACGTCCCATGCATTGGTATATGTTGTTGTGTCTTCATGTATGCCTGTGGTGGTGACCCATGCATTGGTGGATGTTGTGGTGTTCTCATCAATGCCGTTTACGGTGCCCCATGCGTTGGTGGATGTGATGGTGGTGTCTCATGTATGCCGGTGGTGGTGCCCCATGCACTGGTGGATGTTATGGTGTACTCATGTATGCTGTTGTCGCTGCCCCATACATTAGTGGATGTGATAGTGGTGTCTCATGTATGCCAGTGGCAGTGCGCCATGCATTGGAGGATGTTGTGGTGTGCTCATGTATGTCAGCGGCAGTGCACCGTGCATTCGTGGATGTTGCGGTGTACTCATGTATGTCAGTGGCGGTGTGCCATGCATGTGTGGATGTGATGGTTTTGTCTCTTTTATGAGGGTGGTGGTACCCCATGGATTGGTGGAACTTGTGGTGTCTTCATGTATACCGGTGGCGGTACATGATGCATTGGTTGAAGTTGTGTACTACTCATGTATACCATTGGCGGTGCGAAAGGCAGTGTTGGATGTGATGGTGGTGCCCCATTACTTGGTGGATGTTGTGTTGTACTCATGTATACCGATGGCTTCGCGTCATCCGGTAGTGGATGTGATGGTGGTTCCTTATCAGGCCGGTGGTGGTGGCCCAAGCATTGGTGGATGTTGTGGTGTAACCATGCATGCCGGTGGCGGTGCCCTATTCATTCGTGTACTCATATATGTCGGTGGCGGTGTGCCATGCATTGGTGGATGTGATGGTTATGTCTCTTGTATGAGGGTGGTGGTTCCCGATGCATTAGTGGATGTTGTGATGTACTCATGTATGTCGATGGTGGTGCGCCATGAATTTGATGGATGTGAAGGTGGTGTTTCATGTATATGTACGAGGGTGGTGGTGGCCCATGCATTGGTGGATGTTGTGGTGTACTCATGTATGCCGGTGGTGGTCTGCCATGCATTGGTGGATGTGATGGTGGTGTCTGATGTATGCTGGTGGTGGTGCCCCATACATTTGTGGATGTTGTTGTGTACTCATATATGCCTGTAAGTGTGTGCCATGCATTGGTGGATATTGTGGTGTACTCATGTATCAAGGTGGCGGTGGACCATGCATTGGTTGATCTTGTTATGTACTCATATACGATTGTTCTGGTTCCCCATGAATTAGTGGATGTGATGGTGCTGTCTCTTATATATCAGTGGCGGTGGACGATGCATTAGTGGATGTTGTGGTGTACTCACGTATGCCAGTGACAGTGCACCGTCCATTGGTTGATATTGCTATGTACTCATGTATACCAGTGGTGGTGCCCTATGCATTGGTGGATGTTCTGGTGTCCACATTTATGCTGCTGCCGATGCCCCATGCATTGGTGGATGTTGTGGTGTGCTCAAGTATGCTGGTTGCGGTGCACGATGTATTGATAGATGTTGTGGTGTACTCATGTATGCCAGTGGCGGTGCACCATGCATTTGTGAATGTGATGATCGTGGCTTCTGTATGCCTGTGGTGGTTCCCCATGCGATGTTTGTGGTCATCGTGTGTTGACGTATGTCGGTGGCGTTGTGCGATCCATTCGTGGATGTTGTGGTGTAGTCATGTATTTTGGTCACAATGCTCCATGCATTGGTAGATGTTGTGGTGTACTCTTGTGTGTCGGTGTGAGATGTATTGGTAGAGGTGATGATGGTGTGTCATTTACGAGGGTGCTTTTGCACCATACATTGGTGGATGTTGTAGTGTACTTATGTATGCCGGTGGTGGTGGGCCATGCATTGGTGGATGTTCTCCTGTACTCATGTATGCCGGTGGTGGTGGCAAATGCATTGGTGGATGTTGTGGTGTACTCATGTATGTCGGTGGCAGTGTGCTATCCATTGGTGGATGTGATGGTGGTGTCTCATGTATAACGGTGGTGGTACTCCAAGGATTGGTGCATGTTGTGGTGTACTCAAGTATGCCGGTGGCGGTGTGCTATGCGTTGGTGAATGTTATGGTGGTGACTCATGTATTCCTCTGATGGTGCCCCATGCATTGCTGGATGTCATGGTGTCTAGATGTATGCGGGTGGTGGTGTACCATGCATTGCTCCATGTGTTGGTGGTGGCTCATGTATGCCGGTGGTGGTGCCCCATGCATAGGTGGATTTTATTTTCTACTCATGTATGCCGGTGGTGGTGGGCCATGAATTTGCTGGATGTGATGGTGGTGTCTCATGTATATGTATGAGGGTCGTGGTGGGCCATGCATTCGTGGATGCTGTGGTGTACTCATGTATGCCGGCGGTGGTACGCCATGCATTGCTGGATGCCATGGTGGTGGTGTATGTGTGCCTGTGGTGGTGCCCCATGCATTGGTAGATGTTGTGGTGTTCTGATGTATGCTTTTGTTGGTGCCCCATGCATTTTTGGATGTGATGGTGGTGTCTCATGTATGCCAGTCGTGGTGAACCATGCATTGGTGTATGTTCTGGTGTACTCATGTATGCCTGTGGTGCTACACGATGCATTGGTGGATGTTGTCGTGTTCACATGTGTGCCAGTGGTGGTGTCCCATGTATTGGTGGCTATTGTAGTGTACTTATGTACGCCGATGGCGGTGCACAATGCTTTGGTGGATGTTCTGGTGTACTCACATATGGCGTTAGCGGTGCGCCATGCTTTGCTGGATGCGATGGTGGTGGCTTATGTATGCCTGTGGTGGTACCCCATGCATTGTTTCATGTCGTGTTGTACTCAAGTATGCCTGTGGTGGTGCACCATGCATTGGTGGACGTTGTTATGTACTCATGTATGTTAGTGGCGGTTCGCCATGTATTGGTTGTTGTGATGGTGGTAGCTCATGTATACCTGTGGTGGTGCCCGATGGATTGGTGCATTTTGTGTGTACTCATGTTTGCCGGTGGTGGTGTACGATGCATTGGTGGATTTTGTGGTGTACTAATATGTGCTGGTGGTGGTGCCACATGCATTCGTGGATGTGATCGTTTTGTTTCATGTACACCAGTGGTGGTACACGATGCATTGGTGGATGTTGTGGTGTTCTCATGTATATGGTTGTTTATGCCCCATGCATTGGTGGATGTGATGGTGGTGTCTCATGTATGCCGGTTTTGGTGCCCCATGGATTGCTGGATGTTTTGGTGTACTCCTGTATGTCAGTGGTGGTGTCCCATGCATTGGTTAATATTGCGGTGTACTTACAAACGCCGGTGTCTAAGCACAATGCATTGATGGATGTTGTGGTGGTATCTGATGTATGCCGGTGGTGCTGCGCCATGGACTGCTGGATGCGATGGTGGTGGCGTATGTATGCCTGTGGTGGTGCCCCATGCATTGGTATATGTTTTAGTGTACTCATGCATGATTGTGGTGGTACACGATGCTTTTGTGGATGTTGTGGTGTGCTCATGTATGCCGGTGGCAGTGTCCCATGCATTGGTGGATATTGTGGTATACTCATATATGGCGTTAGCCTTGCGCCATGGTTTGCTGGATGCGATGGTGGTTGCTTATGTATGCCTATGGTGGTGCCCCAGGCATTTGTGGATCTTGCTATGTATTTATGTATGCCAGTGTCGGTGAGCCATGTATTGGTGGATGTGATGCTGGTGGCTTATGTATGCCTGTCGTGGTGCACCATTCATTGGTGGATATTGTTATGTACTTATGTATGCCAGTGGTGGTGCACCACGTATTGGTTGATGTGATGGTTGTGTCTTGTGTATCCTGTGCTGGTGCCCCATGGATTAGTGCATGTTGTGTGTACTCATGTATACAGGTGGTGGTACACGATGCATTGGTGGATGTTGTGGTGTACACATGTGTGCCGTTGGCGGTGCGACATGCATTGGTGGATGATGTGGTGTTCTCATGTATGCCGGTTTTGGTGTCCCATGTATTGGTGGATATTGTGGTGTACTCATGTACGCCGATGCCGGTGCACAGTGCTTTGGTGGATGTTGTGGTGTGCTCATGTATGCCGGCGGCGGTGTCATATGCATTGGTGGATGTTGTGGTGTACTCATATACGGTGTTAGCTTTGTGCCATGCTTTGCTGGATGCGATGGTGGTGGCTTATGTATGCCTGTGGTGCTGCCCGATTTATTGGTGCATGTTTTGTGTACTCATGTATGCCGTTGGTTGTGCACGATGCATTGGTGGATTTTGTGGTGTACTCATGTACGCCTGTGGCGGTGCCCCATGAATCGTGGATGTGATGGTTTTGTCTCATGTATGCCGGTGGTGGTACACGATGCATTGGTGGACTTTCAGGTGTACTCATGTGTGCCGGTGGTGGTGCGCCATGAATTTGGTGGATGTGATGATGGTGTCTCATGTATATGTATGAGGGTCGCGGTGACCGATGCATTGGTGAATGCTGTGGTGTACTCATGTATGCCGGCGGTGGTGAAACATGCATTGGTGGTTTTTCTTGTGTACTCATGTATGCCTGTGGCGGTGCTCCATGCATTCGTGCATGTGATGGTTTTGTCACATGTATGCCGGTGGCGGTACATGATGCATTGGTGGATTTTCGGGTGTACTCATGTATGCCGGTGGTGGTGAGCCATGCATTGGTTGATGTGATGGTGGTGTCTCATGTATGAGGATGGTGTTGCCCCATGCATTGGTGGATGTTGTTGTGTACTCATGTATGCCTGTGGTGCTACATGACGCATTGGTGGATGTTGTGGTGTACTTATAAATGCCGATGGTGGTGCACAATTCATTGGTGGATGTTTTGGTGTACTCATGTATGTCGGTGGCGGTGTGTCATGTATTGGAAAATGTGATGGTGGTGTCTCATGTATAAGGGTGGTGGTGCTCCATGGATTGGTGAATGTTGTAATGTAGTCATGTATGGCGGTGGTGGTGCGCCATGAATTTCGTGGATGTGATCTTGGTGTCTCATTTATATGTATGAGGGTGGTGGTGGCCCATATATTGATGGATGTTGTGGTGTACCCATGTATGCCGGAGGTGGTGGACGATGCACTGGTGGATGTTGTGGTCTACTCATGTATACAGGTGGTGGTTCGCCATGAATTTCGTGGATGTGATGTTGGTGTCTCATTTACATGTATGCCGGTGGTGGTGCCCCATGCATTGCTGGATGTTTTGGTGTACTCATGTATGCCTGTGGTGGTGTCCCATGCATTGGTGGATGTGATGGTGGTGTCTCATTTACATGTGTGATTGTGGTGGTGGCCCATGTATTGATGGATGTTGTGGTGTACTCATGTGTGCCGGTGGTGGTGAAACATGCATTTGTGGATGTTGTGATGTGCTCATGTATGCCGGTGGTGGTGCTCCATGCATTGCTGGATGTGATGGTGGTTTCGTATGTATGCCGGTGGTGGTACCCCATGCATTGGTATATGTTGTGGTGTACTCATGAATGCCTGTGGTGGTACACGATGCATTGGTGAATCTTTTGCTGTACACATGTGTGCCAGTGGCGGTGCGCCATGCATCGGTGGATGTTGTGGTGTTCTCATGTATGCCGTTGGTGGTGTCCCATCCATTCGTTAATGTTCTGGTGTACTCATGTATGCCTGTAAGGGTGCGCCATGCTTTGGTTGATGTTACTGTGTACTCATGTATGCCGGTGGTGGTGCGACATACATTGGTGGATTTTATGGTGGTGACTTATGTTTGCCAGTGGTGGTGAGCCATGCATTCGTGGATGCTGTGGTGTACTCATGTATGCCTGCAAGGGAGCACCATGCATTTGTGGATGTTCTGGTCTACTAATGTATGCCGGTGGCAGTGCGACATCCATTGGTGGATGTTATGGTGGTGGCTCATGTAGGCCGGTGGTGGTTCCCCATGCATTGATATATGCTGTGGTGTACTCATGTATGCCTGTAAGGGAGCACCATGCATTGGTGGATGTTCGGGTCTACTAATGTATGCCGGTGGCAGTGCGACATCCATTGGTGGATGTTATGGTGGTGGCTCATGTAGGCCGGTGGTGGTTCCCCATGCATTGATATATGTTGTGGTGTACAAATGTATGGCGGTGGCGGTGCCCCATCCATTCGTGGATGTGATGGTTTTCTCTCATGTATGCCTGTGGTGGTGTCCCATGCATTGGTGTATATTGTGGTGTACTCACGTACGCCGGTGTCGGTGCACAATGGATTGGTGGAAGTTGTGGTGTGCTCATGTATGCCGGTGGCGGTGTCCCATGCATTAGTGGAATTTTTGGTGTGCTCATATATGGCGTTAGCGGTGCGCCATGCTTTGCTGGATGCGATGGTGGTGGCTTATGTATTCCGGTGGTGTTGCACGATGCATTGGTGCATTTTGTGGTGTACTTATGTATGCCGGTGGCGGTGCCCCATGGATTTGTGGATGTATTGGTTTCGTCTCATGTATCCCGGTGGTGGTACACGATGCATTGGTGGATTTCGTGCTGTACTTATCTATGCCGGTAGCGGTTTTCCATACATTGGTGTATGTGATGGTGGTCTTTCCTGTATGCCGGTGGTTGCGTCCCATGCATTGCTGGATATTGTGGTGTACTGATGAAAGCCGGTGGCGGTGCAGTATGCATTGGTGGACGTTGAGGTGTACTCGTGTATGCGGTTTTCGGTGCCCCATGCACTGGTGGATGTGATGGTGGTGTCTCATGTATGCCGGGTGGCGGCACACGGTGCATTGGTTGATGTTGTGGTATACTCATGTATACCGTTGGTGGTGCGCCATGCATTGGTGGATAATGTGGTGTACTCATGTATGTGGTTTTCGGTGCTCCATGCATTGGTGGATGTGATGGTGTTGTCTCATGTTTGAGGGTGCTGGTGCCCCATCCAGTGGTGAATTTTGTTGTGTACTCATGTATCCCGTAGGCTTTGTGCCATGCATTGGTGTATGTGATGGTGGTGTTTCATGTATGTTGTGGTCCCCCATGCATTGGTGGATGTTGTGGTGTACTCATGTATGCCGATGGTGGTGCACAATGCATTGGTGGATGTGGTAGTGTACTCATGTATGTTTTCCCGGTGTGCCATGGATTGGTGAATGTCATGGTGGTGGCTCATGTATACCATTGCTGGTGCCAAATGCATTGGTGGATGTTGTGGTGTGCTTATGTATGCCGGTGGCGTTACACGATGGATTGGTGGATGTTGTGGTGTACGTGTGTATGCCGGTTTCTGTGCACCATGGATTAGTCGATGTTGTGTTGTACTCATGTATATCGATGGCAGTGTGCCATTGATTCGTGGATGTTGTTTACTGATGTTTGCCGGTGGTGGTGCGAAATGCATTTATGGATG
Source organism: Haliotis asinina (assembly GCF_037392515.1). NCBI lineage: Eukaryota > Metazoa > Mollusca > Gastropoda > Lepetellida > Haliotidae > Haliotis > Haliotis asinina. The sequence continues at coordinate 39,753,263 of NC_090281.1, read as the reverse complement.
TTGCGGTGTGCTCATGTATTCCGGTGGCCGTGGACGATGCATTGGTGGATGTTGTGCTCTGCTCATGTATGCCGTTGGCGGTCCGCCATGCATTGGTGGATGTGATGGTGGTGTCTCATGTATTCTGGTGGTGGTGTCCCATGCATTTGTCGATGTTGTTGTGTACTCATATATGTCTGTAAGTGTGCGCCATGCATTGGTGGATATTGTGGTGTACTCATGTATCCAGGTGGTGGTGCACCATGCTTTGGTTGATCTTGTTATGTACTCATGTACGATTGTTCTGGTGCCCCGTGAATTAGTGGATGTGATGGTGCTGTCTCTTATATGTCAGTGGCGGTGGACGATTCATTAGTGGATGTTGTGGTGTACTCATGTATACCGGTGGTGGTGCCCCATGCCTTTTTTGGTGAGCCATGCCTTGATGTACGTGATGGTTATGTCTCCTGTATCCCCCATGCATTGGTGGATGTTCTTGTGTCCACATTTATGCTGGTCACGGTGCCCTATGCTATGGTCGATGTTGTGGTGTGCTCATGTGTTCTGGTTGCGGTGCACGATGTATTGATAGATGTTGTAGTGATCTCATGTGTGCCAGTGGCGGTGCACTATGTATTTGTAAATGTGATGATGGTGGCTTCTGTATGTCTGTGGTGGTTCCCCATGCAATGTTTGTAGTCATGGTGTATTGATGTATGTCGGTGGCGGTGTACGATCCATTGGCGGATGTTGTGGTGTACTCATGTATTTTGGTGACAATGCGACATGCATTGGTGGATGTTGTGGTGTACTCTTGTGTGTCGGTGGCGATGTGATATGCATTGGTGGAGGTGATGATGGTGTGTCATTTACGAGGGTGCTTTTGCTGCATGGATTGGCGCATGTTGTGGTGTAGTCATCTCTGGCGGTGGCGGTGCGACATGCATTGGTGGATGTTATGATGGTGACTCATGTATACCGGTGGTGGTGAACCATGCATTGGTAGATGTTGTGGTGTGCTCATGTATACCAGGTGGTGGTACACGTTTTATTGGTGGATGTTGTGGTTTCCTCATGTATGGCGGTTGCGGTGCGAAATGCATTGGTGGATGTTCTGGTGTACTCATCTATGGCTGTTGTGGCGCCCCATGCATTGGTGGATGTTGTGGTGTGCTCATGGGTGCTGGTAGTGATGCCCCATGCACTGGCGGATGTTGTGGTGTACTCATGTATGAAGGTGACGGTGTGCCATGCGTTCATGGATATTGTGGTGTGCTCATGTATACTGGTGGTGGTGACCCATGCATTGGTGGATTTTGGGATGTATTCAAGTTTTCTGGTGGTGGTGTGACATGTCTTGGTCCATGTGTTAGATGTGGTGGATGTTGTGGTGTACTGATATATGGCGTCAGCGGTGCGCCATGTTTTGCTGGATGCGGAGGTGGACGTTGTTTTGTACTCATATATGCCGTTAGAGGTGCGCCATCCATTGGTGGATGCGATGGTGGTGGCTCATGTAGGCCGGTGGCGGTGCCCCATGCATTGGTGGATGTTGTGTGTACACATGTATGCCAGTGGTGGTGCATGATGCATTGGTGGATTTTGTGTTGCACACATGTATGACAGTGGCGGTGCCCCATGCATTCGTGGATGTGATGGTTTTCTCTCATGTATGCCTGTGGTTGTGTCCCATGCATTGGTGGATATTGTGGTGTACTCATGTATGCCCGTGGCGGTGCGACATGCATTGGTGAATGTGATGGTGGTGACTCATGTATGCTGGTGGTGGTGAACCATGCTTTGGTAGATGTTGTGGTGTACTCATGTGTACCGGTGGCGGTGCACGATCCATTGGTGGATGTTTTGGTGTACTCATGTATGCTGGTGGCGGTGCGAGATGCATTGGTGGATGTGATGGTGGTGTCTCATGTATGCCGGTGGTGGTGTCCCATGCATTGGTGGATATTGAGGTGTACTCATGTACGCCGCCGGCGGTGCACAATGCATTGTTGGATGTTGTTATGTACTTATTTATGCCAGTGGCGGTGCGCAATGCAATGGTGGAAATGATGGTGGTGTCTCATGTATATGTATGTGGGTGGTTGTGGCCTATCCATTGGTGGCTATTGTGGTGTACTAATGTATGCCGGTGGTGGTGTCCCATGGATTGGTGGATGTTGTGGTGTACTCATGTGTGCCAGTCGTGCGCACCATACATTGGTGCATGTTGTGGTGTACTCATATATGCCGTTAGCAGTGCGCCATGCATTGTTGAATGCGAAGGTGTTGGCATATGTATGCCTGTGGTGGTGCCCCATGCATTCGTGGATGATGTGGTGTACTCATGTATGCCTGTGGTGGTACACGATGTATTGGTGGTTTTTATTGTATACTCATGTATCCTGGTGGCGGTGCACCATTCATTGGTTAATGTTGTGGTGTGGTCATGTATGCGCTTGTCGGAGCCCCATGCATTGGTAGATGTGATGGTGGTGTTTCATGTATTCCGGTGTTGGTGCCCCATGGATTGGTGGATGTTGTGGTGGACTCATATATGCTGGTTGTGGTGTGACATGCATTGGTGGATATTGTGGTGTATTCATGTAAGCCGTTAACGGTGCCCCATGCATTGCTGAATGCGATGGCGGTGGCTCATGTATGTCAGTGGTGGTGAACCATGCATTGGTGCATGTAGTGGTGTACTCATGTATGTCGGTGCTGGTGAACCAGGGATTGGTGGATCTTGTGGTGTACTCATGTATACAGGTGGCTGTGCACAATGCATTGGTGGATGTTGTGGTGTACTCATGTATGCTGGGGGTGCTGTCCCATGCATTGTTGGATGTTGTGGTGTACTCATGTATGCCGGTCGTGGTGCTTCATGGATTAGTGTTTGTTTTAGTGTGATCATGTCTGCCGGTGGCGGTGTAACATGCAGTGGTGGATGTTGTGGTGTACTCATGTATGCCGGTGGCGGTGCGACATGCATTGGTGGATGTTATGGTGATGACTTATGCATGCTGGTGGTAGTGAACCATGTATTAATGGATGTTGTGGTGTACTCATGTAAACCACTGACTGTGTGCGATGGGTTGGTGTGTGTGATGGTGGTGTCCTATATATGATTGTTGTCGCACAGCATGCATTGGTGGATGCTGTGGTGTACTTATGTATGCCGGTGGTGGTGCGACTTGCATTGGTGGATGGTATGGTGGTGACTTATGTATACCGGTGGTAGTGAACCATGTATTAATGGATGTTGTGGTGTACACACGTATACCGGTGGTGATGTCCCGTGCATTGGTGCATGTTGTGGTGTCCTCATGTATGTTGGTGTTGGTACACCATTCTTTGGTGAAGGTTGTGGTGTGCTCATGTATGCTGTTGTCGGTAACCCGTGCATTGGTAGATGTTGTTGCGTGTCATGTATTCCGGTGTTGGTGCACCATGCATTGGTAGATGTTGTGGTGTACTCTTGTATATCTCTGGTGCTGTCCCATGGATTGGTGGATATCGTTGTGTACTCATATATGCCGTTAGCGGTGCGCCATCCATTGCTGGATGCGATGGTGGTGGCTTATGTATGAATGTGGTGGTGCCCGATGCATTGGTAGATGTTGTGGTGTACTCATGTATGCCTGTGCTGGTGTCCCATGGATTGGTGGATATGTATGCGGTTGTCAGTGCCCCATGCATTGGTGGATCTGATGGTGGTGTCTCATGTATAGCTGTGGTAGAGCCCCATGCATTGGTGGATATTGTGGTGTACTCATGTATGTCGATGGCGGCGTGCCATGCACTGGCAGATGTGATGGTGGTTTCTCATGTATTAAGGTGGTGGTGTACAATGCATTGGTGGATGTCGTGATGTACTCATGTATGTCGGTGGCGGTGTGCCATGCATTGGCAGATGTGATGGTGGTTTTTCATGTATTCATGTGGTGGTGTACAATGCATTGGTGGATGTAGTGGTGTACTCATGTATGCCGGTGGTGGTGTCCCATACATTTTTCGATGTTGTGGTGTGCTCATGTGTGCCGGTTGTGGTGCCCCATCGATGACTGTATGTTTTGTTGTACTCATCTATGCCGGTCGCAATGCACGATCCATTGGTGGATGTTCTGGTGTACTCATGTATGCCGGTAGTGGTGCACCATACATTGGTGGATGTTGTGGTTTGCTCATGTATGTCAGTGGTGCTGCGCCATTCATTGGTGAATGTTGTGGTGCGCTCATGTATGCGGTTGTCGGTGCCCCATACATTGGTACATGTTGTGTGTACACATGTATGCCAGTGGTGGTACACAATGCATTGGTGGATGTTGTGGTGAACTCATGTATGCCGATGGTAGTGCGTCATGTATTTTTGGATGTTGTGGTGTTCTAATGTATGCCGGTGGAGGTGCCCCATGCTTTGGTGGATATTGTGGTGTACTCATGGACGCCAGTGGCGGTGGACAATGCATTGGTGGATGTTTTGGTGTACTCATGTATGCCGGTGGTGGTACTCCATGGATTAGTGTATGTTGTTGTGTTCTCATGTATGCTGGTGGCGGTGCCCCATGCATTGGTGGATGTTGTGGTGTACTCATATATGCCGGTAGCGGTGGACCATACATTGGTGGATGTTTTAGTGTACTCATGTATGCCGGTGGTGGTGCTCCATGGATTAGTGTATGTTGTGGTGTGCTGATGCATGCCGGTTGCGGTGGAACATGCATTGGTAGATGTTGTGGTGTACTCATGTATGCCGATGCTGGTACACGGTGCATTGGTGGATGTCGTGGTGTACTCATGTATGTCGGTGGCAGTGTTCCATGCATTGACAGATGTGATGGTGGTTTCTCATGTATTCAGCTGGTGATGTACAATGCATTGGTGGATGTTGTGGTGTACTCATGTATGCCGGTGGTGGTGTCCCATGCATTTTTGGTTGTTGTGGTGTGCTCATCTGTGCCGGTTGTGGTACCCCATCGATTACTGTATGTTTTGGTGTACTCATCTATGCCGGTCGCAATGCACGATCCATTGGTGGATGTTCTGGTGTACTCATGTTTGCCGGTTGTGGTGTCCCATGCATTGGTGGATGTTTTGGTGTACTCATCTATGCCGGTCGCAATGCAGGATCCATTGGTGGATGTTCTGGTGTACTCATGTTTGCCGGAAGTGGTGCACCATAAATTGGTGGATGTTGTGGTTTGCTCATGTATGTCTTTGGTGCTGAGCCATGCATTGGTGGATGTTGTGGTGTGCTCATGTGTGCCGGTTGTGGTGCCCCATGCTTTGGTGGATATTGCGGTGTACTCATGGACGCCGATGTCTGTGCACAATGCATTGGTGGATGTTTTGATGTACTCATGTTTCCGCTGGTGGTGCTCCATGGATTAGTGTATGTTGTTGTGTGCTCATGTATGCTGGTGGCGGTGCCCCATGCATTGGTGGATGTTGTGGTGTACTCATATATGCCGGTGGCGGTGGACGATCCATTAGTGGATGTTTTAGTGTACTCATGTATGCCGGTGGTGGTGTCCCATGCATTGGCGGATATTGTGGTGTACTCATGTACTCCGCCGACGGTGCACAATGCATTGTTGGATGTGATGGTCGTGTCTTATGTATGCCTCTGGTTGTGCCCCATGCATTGGTTCATGTTGTGTGTACTCATGTATGCCTGTGGCGGTACATGATGCATTCCTGGATGTCATGGTGTACTCATTTATGCCGGTTTTGGTGCAACATGCATTGGTAGATGTTATGGTGGTGTCTCATGTATATATATGAGGGTGGTGGTGGCCCATGCATTGGTGGATGTTGTGGTGTACTCATGTATGCCTGTGGTGGTGTCTAGTGGTTTGGTGGTTGTTGTGGTGTACTCATGTATGCCGGTGGTAGTGCAAAATACATTGGTGGATGTTGTGGTGTACTCATCTATGCCGGTAGTGGTGCACCATAGATTGGTGGATGTTGTGGTGTACTCATATATGCCATTACCGGTGCGCCATGCATTGCTGAATGCGATGGTAGTGGCTTGTGTATGCCTGTGGTGATGCACCATACATTGGTGAATGTTGTGGTGTGCTCATGTATTTCGGTGGTGCTGCGCCATTCATTGGTGAATGTTGTGCTGTGCTCTTGTGTGTCGGTTGTGGTGCCCCATCGATTACTGTATGTTGTGGTGTACTCATATATGCCGGTCTCAATGCACGATCCATTGGTGGATATTGTGGTGTACACATCTATGTCGGTGGCGGTGTACCATGGATTGGTAGATGTGATGGTGGTGTCTCATGTATAATTGTTGTGGTGTTCCATGGATTGGTTCATGTTGTGGTGTACTCATGCATGCCGGTGGCAGTGCGACATGCACTGTTGCATGTGATGGTGGTTTCTCATGTATGCCGGTGGTAGTGAACCATGCATTGGTGGATGTTGTGGTGTACTCATATATGCCGTTAGCCGTGCGTCATGCATTGCTGAATGCGATGGTGGTGGTTTATGTATGCCTGTGGTGGTGCCCGATGGATTGGTGGATCTTGTGGTGTACTCATGTATGCGGTTATCGGTGCCCCATACATTGGTGGATGTGATGGTCGTGTCTCATGTATGCCGGTGGTGGTGTCCCATGCATTGGCGGATATTGTGATGTACTCATGTACGCCGCCGACTTTGCACAATGCATTGCTGGATGTGATGGTGGTGGCTTATGTATGCCTCTGGTTGTGCCCCATGCATTGGTTCATGTTCTGGTGTACTCATGTATGCCGGTGGCAGTGCAAAACACATTGGTGGATGTTGTGCTGTGCTCATGTGTGCCGGTTGTGGTGCCCCATCGATTACTGTATGTTGTGGTGTACTCATGTGTGCCGGTCGCAATGCACGATGCATCAGTGGATGTTGTGGTGTACTCATGTATGTCGGTGGCTTTGTCCCATGGATTGGTAAATGTGATGGTGGTGTCTCATGTATAATTGTGGTGGTGCTCCATGGATTGGTTCATGTTGTGGTGTACTCATGTATGCCGGTGCCAGTGCGACATCCATTGTTGGATGTTGTGGTGGTGGTTCATGCATGCCGGTGGTTGTGAACTAACCAATAGTGGATGTTGTGGTGTACTCATGTTTGCCAGTGCTGGTGCCCAATGGATTGGTGGATGTTGTGGTGTACTCATGTATGCAGGTGGTTGTGCACCATGGATTAGTGAATGTTGTGGTGTACTCATATATGTCGTTAGCGGTGCGCAATGCATTGCTGAATGCAAAGGGGGTGTCTCATGTATATGTATGTGGGTGGTGGTGGCCTATGCATTGGTGGATATTGTGGTGTACTCATGTATGCCGGTGGTGGTGTCTAATGGATTGGTGGATGTTGTGTTGTATTCATGCATACCGGTGGTGGTGTCCCATGGATTTGTGGATGTTGTGGTGTACTCATGTATGCCGGTGGTGGTGCACCATACATTGGTGAATGTTGTGGTGTACTCATATATGTCGTTAGGGGTGCACCATGCATTGCTGAATGCAAAGGTGGTGGCTTATGTATCCCTGTGGTGGTGCCCAATGGATTGATGGATGTTGTGGTGTACTCATGTATGTCTGTGGTGGTACACGATCTATTGGTGGATGCTATTGTGTACTCATGTATCCCGGTGGCGGTGCACCATTCATTGGTGAATGTTGTGGTGTGCTCATGAATGCTCTTATCGGTGCCCAATGCATTGGTGGATATTATTGTGGTGTCTCATGTATTCCGGTGGTGCTGACCCATGCATTGGTGGATGTTTTGGTGTACTCATGTATGCCGATGGTGGTGTGACATGCATTGGTAGATATTGTGGTGTACTCATATATGCCGTTAACGGTCCACAATGCATTGCCGAATGCGATGGTGGTGTCTTATCTATGCCTATGGTTGTGTCCCATGCATTGGTGGATGATGTGGTGTACTCATGTATCCGGTTGTTGCTACCCAATGCATTGGTGGACATAACATTGGTGTCTCATGTATTCCGGTTATGGTGTCCCATGCATTGGTGGATATTGTGGTGTACTCATATGTGCCGTTAGCGGTGCACCATGCATTGCTGAATGCGATGGTGGTGGCTTATGTATGCTTGTGGTTTGCCCCATGCATTGGTGGATGATGTGGTGTACTCATGTATTCCTGTGGTGGTACACGATGGACTGGTGGATGTTGTGGTGCACTTATGTGTGAAGATGGCGGTGCATCATGCATTGGTTTGATTTCTGGTGTACTCATGTATGCCGGTGGTGGTGCACCATGCAGTTGTGGATGTGATGGTGGTGTCTCATGTATATCGGTGGTGGTGCACCATGCATTGGTAGATGCTGTGGTGTGCTCATGTATGTCGGTGGTGGTGTCCCATGCATTGGTGGATATGGTGGTGTACTCATGAAAGCCGATGGTGCTCCACAATGCATTGGTAGATGTTGTGGTGTGCTCATGTATACCGGTGGTGGTGTCCCATGCATTGGTGGATTTTGTGGTGTACTCATATATGCCGTTACCTGTGCGCCATGCACTGAATGCGGTGGTGGTGGCTTATGTATGTCTGTGGTGGTGCACCATGCATTGGTGAATGTTGTGCTGTGCTCATGTATGCCGGTGGTGGTGCGCCATTCATTGGTGAATGTTGTGGTGTGCTCATGTATGCAGTTGTTGGTGCCCCATGCATTGGTGGATGTCATGGTGGTGTCTCATGTATTCAGGTGGTGGTGTCTAATGGATTGGTGCATGTTGTGGTGTACTCATGGATACCAGTGGTGGTGTCCCATGGATTGGTGGATGTTGTCGTGTACTCATGTATACCGTCACCTGTGCGACATGCATTGCTGAATGCGAAGGTGCTCTCTTATGTATGCCTGTAGTGGTGCCCGATGGATTGATGGATGTTGTGGTGTACTCATGTATGCCGGTGGAGGTACAAGATGTATTGGTGGATCTTATTGTGGACTCATGTATCCGGTGGAGGTGCACCATTCATTGGTGAATGTTGTGGTGATTCATGTATTCCGATGGTGGTGTCCCATGCATTGGTGGATGTTGTGGTGTACTCATATGTGCTGTTAGCGGTGCACCATGCATTGCTGAATGCGATGGTGGTGGCTTATGTATGCCTGCGGTGGTGCCCCATGCATTGGTGGATGTTGTGGTGTACTCATGAACGCCGGTGGTTTTCCACAATGCATTTGTTGTTCTTCTGGTGTACTCATGTGTGCCGGTGGTGGTGTCCCATGCATTGTTGGATGTTATGGTGGTAGCTCATGTATGCCGGTGGTGGTGAACCATGCATTGGTGGATATTGTGGTGTACTCATGTATGCCGGTGCTGGTGCCCTATGGATTGGTGGATGTTGTGGTGTACTCATGTATGCAGCTGCCTGTGCACCATGCATTGGTGGATGATGTGGTGTACTCATGTATTCCGGTGGTGGTACACGATGCATTGGTGGATGTTGTGGTGTACTTATGTGTAAAGGTGACGGTGCGTCATGCATTGGTGGATTTTGTGGTGTACTCATGTACGCCGATGGTGGTGCGCCATGCAGTTGTGGATGTGATGGTGGTGTCTCATGTATGTCGGTGGTGGTGTCCCATGTATTGGTGGATATTGTGGTGCACTCATGAACGCCGGTGCTGTTGGACAATGCATTGGTTGTTGTTGTGGTGTACTCATGTATGCCGGTGGTGGTGTCCCATGCATTGGTGGATGTTGTGGTGTACGCACATATGCCGGTGGTGGTGTCCCATGCATTGCATGCGGTGGCGGTGGCTTATGTATACCTGTGGTGGTGCACCATGCATTGGTGAATGTAGTGGTGTACTCATGTATGCCGGTGCTGGTGCCCCGTGGATTGGTGGATGTTGTGGTGTACTCATGTATGCAGCTGGCTGTTCACCATGCATTGGTGGATGTTGTGGTGTACTCATATATACCGTTATCGGTGCACCATGCACTGCTGGTTGCGATGGTGGTGGCTCATGTATGCCTGTGGTGGTACACGATGCATTGGTGGATGTTGTGGTGTGCTCATGTGTGCGGTTGTCGGTGCCTCATGCAGTTGTGGATGTGATGGTGGTGTCTCATGTATGCCGGTGGTGGTGCCAAATGCATTGGTGGATGTTGTGGTGTACATATGTATGCCAGTGGCGGTACGCAATGCATTGGTGGAAGCGATGGTGGTGTCTCATGTATATGTATGTGGGTGGTGGTGGCCTGTGGACTGGTGGATATTGTGGTGTACTCATGTATGCCGGTGGTGGTGTCTGATGGATTCGTGGATGTTGTGGTGTACTGATATATGTCGGTGGTGTTGCACCATACATTGGTGGATCTTGTGGTGTACTCATATATGCCGTTAGCGGTGCGTCATGCATTGCTGAATGCGAAGGTGGTGGCTTATGTATGCCTGTGGTGGTGCACCATCCATTGATGGATGTTGTGGTGTACTCATATATGCCTGTGGTGGTACACGATGTATTTGTGGATCTTATTGTGTACTCATGTATCCCGGTGGCGGTGCACCATTCATTGATGAATGTTGTGGTGTTCTCATGTATGCGGTTGTAGGTGCCCCATACATTGGTGGATGTGATGGCGGTGCCTCATGTATTCCGGTGGTGGTGCCCCATGCATTGGTGGATGTTGTGGTGTACTCATGTATGCCGGTGATGGTGTGACATGCATTGGTGGATATTGTGGTGTACTCATATATGAAGTTAACGGTGCGCAGTGCATTGATGAATGCAATGGAGGTGACTTATCTATGGCTGTGGTGGTGCCCCATGCATTGGTGGATGTTGTGGTGTACTCATGTATCCGGTTTTTGCTACAGCATGCATTGGTGGAAATAATGGTTGTGTCTCATGTATTCCGGTGGTGGTGTCCCATGCATTCATGGATGTTGTGGTGTACTTATATATGCCGCTACCGGTGCACCATGCATTGCTGAATGCGATCTTTGTGGCTTATGTATGCCTGTGGTGGTGCCCCATGCATTGGTTGATGATGTGGTGTACTCATGTATTCCGGTGGTGGTACACTATGCATTGGAGGATGTTGCGGTGTACTTATGTGTGAAAGTAGCGGTGCGCCATGCATTGGTGTATTTTGTTGTGTACACATGTATGCCGCTGGTGGAGCTCCATGCAGTTGTGGATGTGATGGTTGTGTCTCATGTATATCCGTGATGCCACATCATGCATTGGTTGATGTTGTGGTGTACATATGTATGCCAGTGGCGGTACGCAATGCATTGGTGGAAGCGATGGTGGTGTCTCATGTATATGTATGTGGGTGGTGGTGGCCTATGGACTGGTGGATATTGTGGTGTACTCATGTATGCCGGTGGTGGTGTCTGATGGATTCGTGGATGTTGTGGTGTACTGATATATGTCGGTGGTGTTGCACCATACATTGGTGGATCTTGTGGTGTACTCATATATGCCGTTAGCGGTGCGTCATGCATTGCTGAATGCGAAGGTGGTGGCTTATGTATGCCTGTGGTGGTGCACCATCCATTGATGGATGTTGTGGTGTACTCATATATGCCTGTGGTGGTACACGATGTATTTGTGGATCTTATTGTGTACTCATGTATCCCGGTGGCGGTGCACCATTCATTGATGAATGTTGTGGTGTTCTCATGTATGCGGTTGTAGGTGCCCCATACATTGGTGGATGTGATGGCGGTGCCTCATGTATTCCGGTGGTGGTGCCCCATGCATTGGTGGATGTTGTGGTGTACTCATGTATGCCGGTGATGGTGTGACATGCATTGGTGGATATTGTGGTGTACTCATATATGAAGTTAACGGTGCGCAGTGCATTGATGAATGCAATGGAGGTGACTTATCTATGGCTGTGGTGGTGCCCCATGCATTGGTGGATGTTGTGGTGTACTCATGTATCCGGTTTTTGCTACAGCATGCATTGGTGGAAATAATGGTTGTGTCTCATGTATTCCGGTGGTGGTGTCCCATGCATTCATGGATGTTGTGGTGTACTTATATATGCCGCTACCGGTGCACCATGCATTGCTGAATGCGATCTTTGTGGCTTATGTATGCCTGTGGTGGTGCCCCATGCATTGGTTGATGATGTGGTGTACTCATGTATTCCGGTGGTGGTACACTATGCATTGGAGGATGTTGCGGTGTACTTATGTGTGAAAGTAGCGGTGCGCCATGCATTGGTGTATTTTGTTGTGTACACATGTATGCCGCTGGTGGAGCTCCATGCAGTTGTGGATGTGATGGTTGTGTCTCATGTATATCCGTGATGCCACATCATGCATTGGTTGATGTTGTGGTGTACTCATATATGCCTCAGGTGGTGTCTAATGGATTGGTGGATGTTGTGTTATACTCATGTATGCCGAAGGTAGTGCAAAATACATTGATGGATGTTGCAGTGTACCCATGTATTCCGGTGGTGGTCCCCCATGCATTGTTGGATGTTGTGGAGTACTTATATATGCCGTTAGCGGTGCACCATGCATTGTTGAATGCGATGGTGGTGGCTTATATATGACTGTGGTGGTGCCCGATGCATTGGTGGATGTTGTGGTGTATTCATTTATCCGGTTGTTGGTACCCGATGCATTGGTGGATATAATGGTGGTGTCTCATATTTTCTGGTGGAGGTGTCCCACGCATTAGTGGATATTGTGGTGTACTCATATATGCCGTTAGCGGTGCACCATGCATTCCTGAAAGCGATGGTGGTGGCTTATGTATGCCTGTGGTGGTGCCCCATGCATTGGTGGATGATGTGGTGTACTCATGTATGTCGGTGGTGGTGCACCATGCAGTTGTGGATGTGATGGTGGTGTCTCATGTATCTCGGTGGTGGTGCACAATGCATTGGTGGACAATGTGGTGTCCTCATGTGTGCCGGTTGTTGTGCCCCATGGATTAATGTATGTTGTGCTGTGCTCATGTATGCCGGTGGTGCTGCACCATGCATTTGTGGATGTGATGGTGGTGTCTCATGTATGTCGGTGGTGCTGCACCATCCATTGGTTTATGTTGTGGTGTACTCATGTATGCCGGTGGTGATGTCTCATGTATTGCTGGATGTTGTGGTATCCACATGTGTGCCGGTTGTAGTGCCCCATGGATTAATGTATGTTGTGGTGTGCTCATGCATGCCGGTGGCGGTGCCCCATGCATTGCTGGATGCTGTCGCGTACTCATGCATATCTGTGGCGATGTGCCATGCATTGGTAGATGTGATGGTGGTGTCTCATGTATAAGGGTGGTGGTGTTCCATGCATTGGTAGATTTTGTATTGTGCTTTTGTATGTCGGGTGTCGGTCCATGATGCATTGGTGGATGTTGTGGTGTGCTCATGTATGCAGATGTCGGTGTACCATTCATTGGTGGATGTTGTGGTGTACTCATGTATGCCGCCGGCAGTGCACCATGCATTGATGGATAATGTTATGTACTTATGTATGCCAGTGGCGGTACGCAATGCATTGGTAGATGATGTGGTGGAGTCATGAATGCCGGTGGCGGTGACCCATGCATTGGTGGATGTTTTGCTGTCCTCATGTATGCCTTTCGTGGTGCTCAACGGATTAGTGTATATTGTGGTGGACTCATGAATGCCAGTGGCGGTGAACCATGCATTGGTGGATGTTGTAGTAAGCTCATGTATACCTTTGATGGTGAACCATGCATTGGTGGATACTGTGGTGTACACATATATGCCGTTAGCGGTGCGCCATGCATTCCTGGATACGATAGTGGTGGCTTATGTATGCCTGTGGTGGTACTCCATGCATTGGTGGATGTTTTAGTGTGCTCATGTATATGCCTGTGGTGCTACAAGATGCATTGGTGGATGTTGTGGTGTACTCATGTATAGTGGCTGCGGTGCGGCATGCATTGGTGGATGTTGTGGTGTACTCGTGTATGCCTCTAAGGGTGTGCCATGCATTTGTGGATGTTGTGGTGTACTCATGTATACCGGTGGCGGTGCGTAATGCATTGGTGGTTGTTATGGTGGTGACTTATGTATACCGGTGGTGGTGAACCATGCATTCGTGGATGTTGTGGTGTACTCATGTATGCCTGTAAGGGTGCGCCATGCATTGGTGGATGTTGAGGTGTACTCATGTATGCCGGTGGAGGTGCCCCATGTATTGGTTGATGTTATGGTGATGACTCATGGATGCCGGTGGTGGTGAACCATGCATTGTTGAATGTGATGGTTCTGTGTCAAGTATATCTATGAAGGTGGTGGTGGCCCATGCATTGGTGGATGTTGTGGTGTACTCATGTATGCCGGTGCTTGTGCGCCATGTATTGGTGTTGTCTTATGTATGAGGGTGTTGGTGCCTCATGAATTTGTGGATGTGATGGTGGGTTTCTCACGTATGTATTTGGCTTTGTACAATGCATTGCTGGATGTTGTGGTGTACTCATGAATGCCAGTGGCGGTGCACCATGCACTGCTGATTGCGATGGTGGTGGCTCATGTATGCCTGTGGTGGTACACGATGCATTGGTGGATGTTGTGGTGTGCTCATGTGTGCGGTTGTCGGTGCCTCATGCAGTTGTGGATGTGATGGTGGTGTCTCATGTATGCCGGTGGTGGTGCCAAATGCATTGGTGGATGTTGTGGTGTACATATGTATGCCAGTGGCGGTACGCAATGCATTGGTGGAAGCGATGGTGGTGTCTCATGTATATGTATGTGGGTGGTGGTGGCCTATGGACTGGTGGATATTGTGGTGTACTCATGTATGCCGGTGGTGGTGTCTGATGGATTCGTGGATGTTGTGGTGTACTGATATATGTCGGTGGTGTTGCACCATACATTGGTGGATCTTGTGGTGTACTCATATATGCCGTTAGCGGTGCGTCATGCATTGCTGAATGCGAAGGTGGTGGCTTATGTATGCCTGTGGTGGTGCACCATCCATTGATGGATGTTGTGGTGTACTCATATATGCCTGTGGTGGTACACGATGTATTTGTGGATCTTATTGTGTACTCATGTATCCCGGTGGCGGTGCACCATTCATTGATGAATGTTGTGGTGTTCTCATGTATGCGGTTGTAGGTGCCCCATACATTGGTGGATGTGATGGCGGTGCCTCATGTATTCCGGTGGTGGTGCCCCATGCATTGGTGGATGTTGTGGTGTACTCATGTATGCCGGTGATGGTGTGACATGCATTGGTGGATATTGTGGTGTACTCATATATGAAGTTAACGGTGCGCAGTGCATTGATGAATGCAATGGAGGTGACTTATCTATGGCTGTGGTGGTGCCCCATGCATTGGTGGATGTTGTGGTGTACTCATGTATCCGGTTTTTGCTACAGCATGCATTGGTGGAAATAATGGTTGTGTCTCATGTATTCCGGTGGTGGTGTCCCATGCATTCATGGATGTTGTGGTGTACTTATATATGCCGCTACCGGTGCACCATGCATTGCTGAATGCGATCTTTGTGGCTTATGTATGCCTGTGGTGGTGCCCCATGCATTGGTTGATGATGTGGTGTACTCATGTATTCCGGTGGTGGTACACTATGCATTGGAGGATGTTGCGGTGTACTTATGTGTGAAAGTAGCGGTGCGCCATGCATTGGTGTATTTTGTTGTGTACACATGTATGCCGCTGGTGGAGCTCCATGCAGTTGTGGATGTGATGGTTGTGTCTCATGTATATCCGTGATGCCACATCATGCATTGGTTGATGTTGTGGTGTACTCATATATGCCTCAGGTGGTGTCTAATGGATTGGTGGATGTTGTGTTATACTCATGTATGCCGAAGGTAGTGCAAAATACATTGATGGATGTTGCAGTGTACCCATGTATTCCGGTGGTGGTCCCCCATGCATTGTTGGATGTTGTGGAGTACTTATATATGCCGTTAGCGGTGCACCATGCATTGTTGAATGCGATGGTGGTGGCTTATATATGACTGTGGTGGTGCCCGATGCATTGGTGGATGTTGTGGTGTATTCATTTATCCGGTTGTTGGTACCCGATGCATTGGTGGATATAATGGTGGTGTCTCATATTTTCTGGTGGAGGTGTCCCACGCATTAGTGGATATTGTGGTGTACTCATATATGCCGTTAGCGGTGCACCATGCATTCCTGAAAGCGATGGTGGTGGCTTATGTATGCCTGTGGTGGTGCCCCATGCATTGGTGGATGATGTGGTGTACTCATGTATGTCGGTGGTGGTGCACCATGCAGTTGTGGATGTGATGGTGGTGTCTCATGTATCTCGGTGGTGGTGCACAATGCATTGGTGGACAATGTGGTGTCCTCATGTGTGCCGGTTGTTGTGCCCCATGGATTAATGTATGTTGTGCTGTGCTCATGTATGCCGGTGGTGCTGCACCATGCATTTGTGGATGTGATGGTGGTGTCTCATGTATGTCGGTGGTGCTGCACCATCCATTGGTTTATGTTGTGGTGTACTCATGTATGCCGGTGGTGATGTCTCATGTATTGCTGGATGTTGTGGTATCCACATGTGTGCCGGTTGTAGTGCCCCATGGATTAATGTATGTTGTGGTGTGCTCATGCATGCCGGTGGCGGTGCCCCATGCATTGCTGGATGTTGTCGCGTACTCATGCATATCTGTGGCGATGTGCCATGCATTGGTAGATGTGATGGTGGTGTCTCATGTATAAGGGTGGTGGTGTTCCATGCATTGGTAGATTTTGTATTGTGCTTTTGTATGTCGGGTGTCGGTCCATGATGCATTGGTGGATGTTGTGGTGTGCTCATGTATGCAGATGTCGGTGTACCATTCATTGGTGGATATTGTGGTGTACTTATGTATGCCAGTGGCGGTACGCAATGCATTGGTAGATGATGTGGTGGAGTCATGAATGCCGGTGGCGGTGACCCATGCATTGGTGGATGTTTTGCTGTCCTCATGTATGCCTTTCGTGGTGCTCAACGGATTAGTGTATATTGTGGTGGACTCATGAATGCCGGTGGCGGTGAACCATGCATTGGTGGATGTTGTAGTAAGCTCATGTATACCTTTGATGGTGAACCATGCATTGGTGGATACTGTGGTGTACACA
Organism: Haliotis asinina; assembly: GCF_037392515.1. Taxonomy (NCBI): domain Eukaryota; kingdom Metazoa; phylum Mollusca; class Gastropoda; order Lepetellida; family Haliotidae; genus Haliotis; species Haliotis asinina. The sequence goes on along the minus strand of NC_090281.1, from coordinate 39,736,197 downwards.
TATATGCCGTTAGCGGTGCGCCATGCATTCCTGGATACGATAGTGGTGGCTTATGTATGCCTGTGGTGGTACTCCATGCATTGGTGGATGTTTTAGTGTGCTCATGTATGCCTGTGGTGCTACAAGATGCATTGGTGGATGTTGTGGTGTACTCATGTATAGTGACTGCGGTGCGGCATGCATTGGTGGATGTTGTGGTGTACTCGTGTATGCCTCTAAGGGTGTGCCATGCATTTGTGGATGTTGTGGTGTACTCATGTATACCGGTGGCGGTGCGTAATGCATTGGTGGTTGTTATGGTGGTGACTTATGTATACCGGTGGTGGTGAACCATGCATTCGTGGATGTTGTTGTGTACTCATGTATGCCTGTAAGGGTGCACCATGCATTGGTGGATGTTGAGGTGTACTCATGTATGCCGGTGGAGGTGCCCCATGTATTGGTTGATGTTATGGTGATGACTCATGGATGCCGGTGGTGGTGAACCATGCATTGTTGAATGTGATGGTTCTGTGTCAAGTATATCTATGAAGGTGGTGGTGGCCCATGCATTGGTGGATGTTGTGGTGTACTCATGTATGCCGGTGCTTGTGCGCCATGTATTGGTGTTGTCTTATGTATGAGGGTGTTGGTGCCTCATGAATTTGTGGATGTGATGGTGGGTTTCTCACGTATGTATTTGGCTTTGTACAATGCATTGCTGGATGTTGTGGTGTACTCATGAATGCCAGTGGCGGTGCACCATGCATTGGTTGATGTTGTTATGTACTCATGTATACGGGTGGTGGTGCCCCATGTTCGTTTTGGTGTGTCATGCATTGGTGGATGTTGTGGTGTACTGATACATGCCCGTGACGGTGTCCCATGCATTGGTGGATGTGATGGTGGTGGCTTATGTATGCCTCTGCTGGTGCCCCATGGATTGGTGGATGTCTTGGTGTACTCATGTATGCCGGTGGCGATGCACGTTACATTGACGGATGTTGTGGTGTACTCATACATGCCCGTGACGGTGCGCTATGCATTGTTGGATGTTGTGGTGTACTCATGTATGTCTGTGTGCCATACACTGATGCATATGATGGTGGTGGCTTATGTATGCCGGTGGTGGTGCTCCATGCATTAGTGGATCTTGTGGTGTACTGATGTATGCCGGTAGTGGTGCACCATGCATTGGTAGATGTTCTGGTGTACTCCTGTATGTTGGTTGCGGTGTGCCATGCACTTGTGGATGTGATGGTGGTGTCTCATGTATGAATGCGATGGTGTCCCATGCAATTTTGAATGTTGCTTTGTACTCATGTATGTCGGTGGTGGTGCGCCGTACATTGGTGGATGTGATGGTAGTGTCTCATGTATATGTATGAGGGTTATGTTGGCCCATGCATTGGTGGATGTTGCGGTGTACTCATGTATGCCGGTGGTGGTGCCCAATGCAATGGTGGATGTTGTGGTGTGCTCATGTATGCCTGTGGCGGTGCCCCATGCGTTTGTGGATGTTGTGCTGTACTCATATATGCCGTTAGCATCCACCATACATTTTTGGTGTGATGGTGGTGGCTCATGTATGCCGTTGCTGGTGCTAAACGCATTGGTGGATGCTGTGGTGTCCTCGTGTCTGTCGGTGGCGGTACAAGATGCATTCGTGGATGTTGTGGTGTACTCACGTATGCCGGTGGCGGTGCCCCATCGATTGGTGGATCTTGTGGTCTACTCATGTACGCCGTTGGGAGTGCGCCATGGATGTGATGGTGGTGTCTCATTTGTATTGGTGGTGGTGTACTCATGTATGCCAGTGGTGGTGTGCCATGAACTGGTGGATGTGATGGTGGTGCCTTATATATGACTGTGGTGGTGAACAATGCATTGATGGATGTTGTGATGTACCTATAGATGTCCTTGGCAGTGCAAGATGTATTGGTGGATTTTGTGGTGTACTCACGTATGCCGGTGACGGTGCACCATGCATTGGTTGATGTGATGGTGATGGCTCATGTATGCCTTTGGTGGTGCCCCATGGATTTGTGGATATTGTGGTGTAATCATGTATGCCGGTGACGATGTGAAATGTGTTCATGGATGTTGTGGTGTACTCATGTATGTTGTCACTTTGCTGCATGTAATGGTGGTGTCTCATGCATTGGTGGATGTTCCGGTGTAATCATGTATACCAATGGAAGTGCGCCATGCATTGGTGGATGTGATGGTGGTGACTCATGTATTCCGGTGGTGGTGCTACATGGATTGGTGGTTGTTGTGGTGTACTCATGTATCCTGGTAGTGGTGCCCCATGCACTGGTGGATGTTGTGGTGTAATCATGTATGTTTTCGCTGTGTGCCATGCATTGGTTGATGTGTTGGTGGTGTCTTAAGTATGAGTGTGGTGGTGACCATGCACTGGTGGATCTGATGGTTTTGTCTCATGTTTGGCGGTGGTGGTACCGATGGATTAGTGGATGTTGTGGTGTGCTCATGCATGCCTGTGGTGGTGCCCCATGCATTGGTGGATGATGTGGTGTACTCATGTATGTCGGTGGTGGTGCACCATGCAGTTGTGGATGTGATGGTGGTGTCTCATGTATCTCGGTGGTGGTGCCCCATGCATTGGTGGATGTTGTGGTGTACTTATGTATGCCAGTGGCAGTGCGCCATGCATTGGTGGATGTTGTGGTGCGCTCATGTATGTCGGTGGCAGTGCACCGTGCATTGGTGGATGTTGCGGTGTGCTCATGTATGTCAGTGGTGGTGTGGCATGCATTGGTGGATGTGATGGTTTTGTCTCGTGTATGCCTGTGGTGGTACCCCATGCATTAGTGGATGTTGTGGTGTACTCATGTATACATGTGGTTTTGCACCATGCATTGGTGGATGTTGTTATTTACTTATGTATCCCGTTTGCGGTCCGCTAGGCATTGGTGGATTTAGTGTTGTACTCATGTATATCGGTGGCGCTGTCCCATGCATTGGTGGATGTTGTGTTGTACCCATGTATGCCCTTGGCAGTGCAAGATGTATTGGTGGATTTTGTGGTGTGCTCATGTATGAAGGTGACAGTGTGCCATGCATTGGTGGATGTGATGGTGGTGTCTCATTTATACTGGTGGTGGTGTACTCATGTATGCCAGTGGTTGTGTGCCATGAACTTGTGGATGTGATGATGGGGCCTTATATATGCCTGTGGTGGTGAACAATGCATTGATGGATGTTGTGGTGTACCTATATATGGTGATGGTGGTGCGAAATGCATTAGTGGATGTTGTGGTGTCCTCATGTATACCTGTGGTGTTGGACGTTGCATTCGTGGATTTTGTGGTCTACCTGTGTATGACTTTGGCGTTGTGCCATGCATTGGTGGATGTTGTGGTGTACTCATGTATGCCGGTGGCGGTGCGCCGTACAATCTTGGATGTGATGGTTGTCTCTCGTGTATGCCTGTGGTGGTGCCCCATGCATTGTTGTGTGTTGTGGTGTCCTCAAGTGTGCCGGTAGCTGTGCGAAATTCATTGGTGGATGTTGTTGTCTACTCATGTATGAAATTGGCGGTGACCCATGCATTGGTGGATGTTGCGGTGAACTCATGCATGCCGGTGGCGGTGCCCCATGTATTGGTTGATGTTGTGGTGTACTCATGTATGCCACTGGTGGTGCGCCATCAATTTGGTGGATGTGATGGTGGTGTCTCATGTATATGTGTGAGGGTGGTGGTGGCCCATGCATTCCTGTATATAGTGGCGTCCTCATGTATGCCGGTGGTGGTGAAACATGCTTTCATAGATGTTGTGGTGTACTCATGTATGTCTGTGGTGATGCGCCATGCATTGCTGGATGCGATGGTGGTGGCTTATATATGCCTGTGGTAGTTCCCCAGGCGTAGATGGATGTTGTGGTGTACTCATGTATGCCTGATGTGGTGCACCATGCATTGGTGGATGTTGTTATGTACTTATGTATGGCAGTGGTGGTGTGTCATGTATTGGTGAATGTGATGGTGGTTGCTTATATATACCTGTGGTGGTGCCTCATGCTTTGGTGGATGTTGTGATGTACTCATGTATACCTGTGGTGGTGCATCATGCATTGGTGGAAGTTGTTATCTATTTATGTATGGCAGTGGCGGTGCGTCATGCATTGGTGGATGTTCTGGTGTACTCATGCATGCCGGTGGTGGTGCCCCATGCATTGGTGGATGTGATGGTGGTGTGTCATGTATGAGGGTGATGGTGGAGCATGCATTGGTGGATGTTGTGGTGTACTCATGTATGCCGGTGCTTGTGCGCCATGTATTGGTGTTGTCTTATGTATGAGGGTGTTGGTGCCTCATGAATTTGTGGATGTGATGGTGGGTTTCTCACGTATGTATTTGGCTTTGTACAATGCATTGCTGGATGTTGTGGTGTACTCATGAATGCCAGTGGCGGTGCACCATGCACTGCTGGTTGCGATGGTGGTGGCTCATGTATGCCTGTGGTGGTACACGATGCATTGGTGGATGTTGTGGTGTGCTCATGTGTGCGGTTGTCGGTGCCTCATGCAGTTGTGGATGTGATGGTGGTGTCTCATGTATGCCGGTGGTGGTGCCAAATGCATTGGTGGATGTTGTGGTGTACATATGTATGCCAGTGGCGGTACGCAATGCATTGGTGGAAGCGATGGTGGTGTCTCATGTATATGTATGTGGGTGGTGGTGGCCTATGGACTGGTGGATATTGTGGTGTACTCATGTATGCCGGTGGTGGTGTCTGATGGATTCGTGGATGTTGTGGTGTACTGATATATGTCGGTGGTGTTGCACCATACATTGGTGGATCTTGTGGTGTACTCATATATGCCGTTAGCGGTGCGTCATGCATTGCTGAATGCGAAGGTGGTGGCTTATGTATGCCTGTGGTGGTGCACCATCCATTGATGGATGTTGTGGTGTACTCATATATGCCTGTGGTGGTACACGATGTATTTGTGGATCTTATTGTGTACTCATGTATCCCGGTGGCGGTGCACCATTCATTGATGAATGTTGTGGTGTTCTCATGTATGCGGTTGTAGGTGCCCCATACATTGGTGGATGTGATGGCGGTGCCTCATGTATTCCGGTGGTGGTGCCCCATGCATTGGTGGATGTTGTGGTGTACTCATGTATGCCGGTGATGGTGTGACATGCATTGGTGGATATTGTGGTGTACTCATATATGAAGTTAACGGTGCGCAGTGCATTGATGAATGCAATGGAGGTGACTTATCTATGGCTGTGGTGGTGCCCCATGCATTGGTGGATGTTGTGGTGTACTCATGTATCCGGTTTTTGCTACAGCATGCATTGGTGGAAATAATGGTTGTGTCTCATGTATTCCGGTGGTGGTGTCCCATGCATTCATGGATGTTGTGGTGTACTTATATATGCCGCTACCGGTGCACCATGCATTGCTGAATGCGATCTTTGTGGCTTATGTATGCCTGTGGTGGTGCCCCATGCATTGGTTGATGATGTGGTGTACTCATGTATTCCGGTGGTGGTACACTATGCATTGGAGGATGTTGCGGTGTACTTATGTGTGAAAGTAGCGGTGCGCCATGCATTGGTGTATTTTGTTGTGTACACATGTATGCCGCTGGTGGAGCTCCATGCAGTTGTGGATGTGATGGTTGTGTCTCATGTATATCCGTGATGCCACATCATGCATTGGTTGATGTTGTGGTGTACTCATATATGCCTCAGGTGGTGTCTAATGGATTGGTGGATGTTGTGTTATACTCATGTATGCCGAAGGTAGTGCAAAATACATTGATGGATGTTGCAGTGTACCCATGTATTCCGGTGGTGGTCCCCCATGCATTGTTGGATGTTGTGGAGTACTTATATATGCCGTTAGCGGTGCACCATGCATTGTTGAATGCGATGGTGGTGGCTTATATATGACTGTGGTGGTGCCCGATGCATTGGTGGATGTTGTGGTGTATTCATTTATCCGGTTGTTGGTACCCGATGCATTGGTGGATATAATGGTGGTGTCTCATATTTTCTGGTGGAGGTGTCCCACGCATTAGTGGATATTGTGGTGTACTCATATATGCCGTTAGCGGTGCACCATGCATTCCTGAAAGCGATGGTGGTGGCTTATGTATGCCTGTGGTGGTGCCCCATGCATTGGTGGATGATGTGGTGTACTCATGTATGTCGGTGGTGGTGCACCATGCAGTTGTGGATGTGATGGTGGTGTCTCATGTATCTCGGTGGTGGTGCACAATGCATTGGTGGACAATGTGGTGTCCTCATGTGTGCCGGTTGTTGTGCCCCATGGATTAATGTATGTTGTGCTGTGCTCATGTATGCCGGTGGTGCTGCACCATGCATTTGTGGATGTGATGGTGGTGTCTCATGTATGTCAGTGGTGCTGCACCATCCATTGGTTTATGTTGTGGTGTACTCATGTATGCCGGTGGTGATGTCTCATGTATTGCTGGATGTTGTGGTATCCACATGTGTGCCGGTTGTAGTGCCCCATGGATTAATGTATGTTGTGGTGTGCTCATGCATGCCGGTGGCGGTGCCCCATGCATTGCTGGATGTTGTCGCGTACTCATGCATATCTGTGGCGATGTGCCATGCATTGGTAGATGTGATGGTGGTGTCTCATGTATAAGGGTGGTGGTGTTCCATGCATTGGTAGATTTTGTATTGTGCTTTTGTATGTCGGGTGTCGGTCCATGATGCATTGGTGGATGTTGTGGTGTGCTCATGTATGCAGATGTCGGTGTACCATTCATTGGTGGATATTGTGGTGTACTTATGTATGCCAGTGGCGGTACGCAATGCATTGGTAGATGATGTGGTGGAGTCATGAATGCCGGTGGCGGTGACCCATGCATTGGTGGATGTTTTGCTGTCCTCATGTATGCCTTTCGTGGTGCTCAACGGATTAGTGTATATTGTGGTGGACTCATGAATGCCGGTGGCGGTGAACCATGCATTGGTGGATGTTGTAGTAAGCTCATGTATACCTTTGATGGTGAACCATGCATTGGTGGATACTGTGGTGTACACATATATGCCGTTAGCGGTGCGCCATGCATTCCTGGATACGATAGTGGTGGCTTATGTATGCCTGTGGTGGTACTCCATGCATTGGTGGATGTTTTAGTGTGCTCATGTATGCCTGTGGTGCTACAAGATGCATTGGTGGATGTTGTGGTGTACTCATGTATAGTGGCTGCGGTGCGGCATGCATTGGTGGATGTTGTGGTGTACTCGTGTATGCCTCTAAGGGTGTGCCATGCATTTGTGGATGTTGTGGTGTACTCATGTATACCGGTGGCGGTGCGTAATGCATTGGTGGTTGTTATGGTGGTGACTTATGTATACCGGTGGTGGTGAACCATGCATTCGTGGATGTTGTTGTGTACTCATGTATGCCTGTAAGGGTGCACCATGCATTGGTGGATGTTGAGGTGTACTCATGTATGCCGGTGGAGGTGCCCCATGTATTGGTTGATGTTATGGTGATGACTCATGGATGCCGGTGGTGGTGAACCATGCATTGTTGAATGTGATGGTTCTGTGTCAAGTATATCTATGAAGGTGGTGGTGGCCCATGCATTGGTGGATGTTGTGGTGTACTCATGTATGCCGGTGCTTGTGCGCCATGTATTGGTGTTGTCTTATGTATGAGGGTGTTGGTGCCTCATGAATTTGTGGATGTGATGGTGGGTTTCTCACGTATGTATTTGGCTTTGTACAATGCATTGCTGGATGTTGTGGTGTACTCATGAATGCCAGTGGCGGTGCACCATGCATTGGTTGATGTTGTTATGTACTCATGTATACGGGTGGTGGTGCCCCATGTTCGTTTTGGTGTGTCATGCATTGGTGGATGTTGTGGTGTACTGATACATGCCCGTGACGGTGTCCCATGCATTGGTGGATGTGATGGTGGTGGCTTATGTATGCCTCTGCTGGTGCCCCATGGATTGGTGGATGTCTTGGTGTACTCATGTATGCCGGTGGCGATGCACGTTACATTGACGGATGTTGTGGTGTACTCATACATGCCCGTGACGGTGCGCTATGCATTGTTGGATGTTGTGGTGTACTCATGTATGTCTGTGTGCCATACACTGATGCATATGATGGTGGTGGCTTATGTATGCCGGTGGTGGTGCTCCATGCATTAGTGGATCTTGTGGTGTACTGATGTATGCCGGTAGTGGTGCACCATGCATTGGTAGATGTTCTGGTGTACTCCTGTATGTTGGTTGCGGTGTGCCATGCACTTGTGGATGTGATGGTGGTGTCTCATGTATGAATGCGATGGTGTCCCATGCAATTTTGAATGTTGCTTTGTACTCATGTATGTCGGTGGTGGTGCGCCGTACATTGGTGGATGTGATGGTAGTGTCTCATGTATATGTATGAGGGTTATGTTGGCCCATGCATTGGTGGATGTTGCGGTGTACTCATGTATGCCGGTGGTGGTGCCCAATGCAATGGTGGATGTTGTGGTGTGCTCATGTATGCCTGTGGCGGTGCCCCATGCGTTTGTGGATGTTGTGCTGTACTCATATATGCCGTTAGCATCCACCATACATTTTTGGTGTGATGGTGGTGGCTCATGTATGCCGTTGCTGGTGCTAAACGCATTGGTGGATGCTGTGGTGTCCTCGTGTCTGTCGGTGGCGGTACAAGATGCATTCGTGGATGTTGTGGTGTACTCGTGTATGCCAGCTACTGTGTGGTGTCCCATGCACTTTTGAATGTTGCTTTGTACTCATGTATGTCGGTGGTGGTGCGCCGTACATTGGTGGATGTGATGGTAGTGTCTCATGTATATGTATGAGGGTTATGTTGGCCCATGCATTGGTGGATGTTGCGGTGTACTCATGTATGCCGGTGGTGGTGCCCAATGCAATGGTGGATGTTGTGGTGTGCTCATGTATGCCTGTGGCGGTGCCCCATGCGTTTGTGGATGTTGTGCTGTACTCATATATGCCGTTAGCATCCACCATACATTTTTGGTGTGATGGTGGTGGCTCATGTATGCCGTTGCTGGTGCTAAACGCATTGGTGGATGCTGTGGTGTCCTCGTGTCTGTCGGTGGCGGTACAAGATGCATTCGTGGATGTTGTGGTGTACTCACGTATGCCGGTGGCGGTGCCCCATCGATTGGTGGATCTTGTGGTCTACTCATGTACGCCGTTGGGAGTGCGCCATGGATGTGATGGTGGTGTCTCATTTGTATTGGTGGTGGTGTACTCATGTATGCCAGTGGTGGTGTGCCATGAACTGGTGGATGTGATGGTGGTGCCTTATATATGACTGTGGTGGTGAACAATGCATTGATGGATGTTGTGATGTACCTATAGATGTCCTTGGCAGTGCAAGATGTATTGGTGGATTTTGTGGTGTACTCACGTATGCCGGTGACGGTGCACCATGCATTGGTTGATGTGATGGTGATGGCTCATGTATGCCTTTGGTGGTGCCCCATGGATTTGTGGATATTGTGGTGTAATCATGTATGCCGGTGACGATGTGAAATGTGTTCATGGATGTTGTGGTGTACTCATGTATGTTGTCACTTTGCTGCATGTAATGGTGGTGTCTCATGCATTGGTGGATGTTCCGGTGTAATCATGTATACCAATGGAAGTGCGCCATGCATTGGTGGATGTGATGGTGGTGACTCATGTATTCCGGTGGTGGTGCTACATGGATTGGTGGTTGTTGTGGTGTACTCATGTATCCTGGTAGTGGTGCCCCATGCACTGGTGGATGTTGTGGTGTAATCATGTATGTTTTCGCTGTGTGCCATGCATTGGTTGATGTGTTGGTGGTGTCTTAAGTATGAGTGTGGTGGTGACCATGCACTGGTGGATCTGATGGTTTTGTCTCATGTTTGGCGGTGGTGGTACCGATGGATTAGTGGATGTTGTGGTGTGCTCATGCATGCCTGTGGTGGTGCCCCATGCATTGGTGGATGATGTGGTGTACTCATGTATGTCGGTGGTGGTGCACCATGCAGTTGTGGATGTGATGGTGGTGTCTCATGTATCTCGGTGGTGGTGCCCCATGCATTGGTGGATGTTGTGGTGTACTTATGTATGCCAGTGGCAGTGCGCCATGCATTGGTGGATGTTGTGGTGCGCTCATGTATGTCGGTGGCAGTGCACCGTGCATTGGTGGATGTTGCGGTGTGCTCATGTATGTCAGTGGTGGTGTGGCATGCATTGGTGGATGTGATGGTTTTGTCTCGTGTATGCCTGTGGTGGTACCCCATGCATTAGTGGATGTTGTGGTGTACTCATGTATACATGTGGTTTTGCACCATGCATTGGTGGATGTTGTTATTTACTTATGTATCCCGTTTGCGGTCCGCTAGGCATTGGTGGATTTAGTGTTGTACTCATGTATATCGGTGGCGCTGTCCCATGCATTGGTGGATGTTGTGTTGTACCCATGTATGCCCTTGGCAGTGCAAGATGTATTGGTGGATTTTGTGGTGTGCTCATGTATGAAGGTGACAGTGTGCCATGCATTGGTGGATGTGATGGTGGTGTCTCATTTATACTGGTGGTGGTGTACTCATGTATGCCAGTGGTTGTGTGCCATGAACTTGTGGATGTGATGATGGGGCCTTATATATGCCTGTGGTGGTGAACAATGCATTGATGGATGTTGTGGTGTACCTATATATGGTGATGGTGGTGCGAAATGCATTAGTGGATGTTGTGGTGTCCTCATGTATACCTGTGGTGTTGGACGTTGCATTCGTGGATTTTGTGGTCTACCTGTGTATGACTTTGGCGTTGTGCCATGCATTGGTGGATGTTGTGGTGTACTCATGTATGCCGGTGGCGGTGCGCCGTACAATCTTGGATGTGATGGTTGTCTCTCGTGTATGCCTGTGGTGGTGCCCCATGCATTGTTGTGTGTTGTGGTGTCCTCAAGTGTGCCGGTAGCTGTGCGAAATTCATTGGTGGATGTTGTTGTCTACTCATGTATGAAATTGGCGGTGACCCATGCATTGGTGGATGTTGCGGTGAACTCATGCATGCCGGTGGCGGTGCCCCATGTATTGGTTGATGTTGTGGTGTACTCATGTATGCCACTGGTGGTGCGCCATCAATTTGGTGGATGTGATGGTGGTGTCTCATGTATATGTGTGAGGGTGGTGGTGGCCCATGCATTCCTGTATATAGTGGCGTCCTCATGTATGCCGGTGGTGGTGAAACATGCTTTCATAGATGTTGTGGTGTACTCATGTATGTCTGTGGTGATGCGCCATGCATTGCTGGATGCGATGGTGGTGGCTTATATATGCCTGTGGTAGTTCCCCAGGCGTAGATGGATGTTGTGGTGTACTCATGTATGCCTGATGTGGTGCACCATGCATTGGTGGATGTTGTTATGTACTTATGTATGGCAGTGGTGGTGTGTCATGTATTGGTGAATGTGATGGTGGTTGCTTATATATACCTGTGGTGGTGCCTCATGCTTTGGTGGATGTTGTGATGTACTCATGTATACCTGTGGTGGTGCATCATGCATTGGTGGAAGTTGTTATCTATTTATGTATGGCAGTGGCGGTGCGTCATGCATTGGTGGATGTTCTGGTGTACTCATGCATGCCGGTGGTGGTGCCCCATGCATTGGTGGATGTGATGGTGGTGTGTCATGTATGAGGGTGATGGTGGAGCATGCATTGGTGGATGTTGTGGTGTACTCATGTATGCCGGTGGAAGTGCCATATTCATTGGTGTATATGATGGTGGTGTCTCATGTATGAGGTTGGTGGTGCCCCACGCATTGGTGGATGTTGTGTTGTGCTCATGTATGCCGGTGGTGGAGCCCCATGCATTGATGGATGTTGTGGTGTACTCATGTATGTCGTTGTAGGTGCCTCATGCATTGGTGGATGCGATGGTGGTGGCTTATGTATTCCTGTGGTGGTGCCCCATGCATTGGTAGATGTTGAGGTGTACTCATGTATGAATGTGGTTGTACACGATGCACTTTGGGATGCTGTGGTGTACTCATGTACACATGTGGTGGTGGACGATCCACTGGTAGATGGTGTGATGTCCTCATGTATATCGATGGCGGTGTGCCATGTCTTGGTCCATGTCTTGGTGGTGGCTCATATAACCCAGTGGTGGTGCTTCATACATTGGTGGATGTTGCTGTGTAATCATGTATGCCGGTGGTAGTGCGCCATGCAGTGGTGGATGTGATGGTGATGGCTCATGTATTCCGTTGGTGGTGATCCATGCACTAGTGGATGTTGTGGTGTACTCGTGTACGCCTGTGGTGGTACACGATGCATTGTTGGATGTTGTGGTGTACACATGTGTGTCGGTGGCGGTGCGACATGCATTGGTGGATGTTGTGGTGTTCTCACGTATCCCGGTGGTGGTGTCCCGTGCATTATTGGATATTGTGGTGTACTCATGTACGGTGGTGGTGCCCCATTCATTGGTGAATGTTATAGTGTACTCATGTATGCCGTAGGCGGTGTTCCATGCATTCCTGTATGTGATGGTGGTGTTTCATATATGAGGGTGGTGGTGCCCCATGCATTGGTGGATGTTGTGGTGTACTTATGTATGCCGGTGGCAGTGCACCATTGATTGGTTGATGTTGTGGTGTACTCATGTATACCGGTGTAGGTGCCTCATGCATTGGTGGATGCGATGGTGGTGGATTATGTATGCCTGTGGTGGTGCGCCATGCAGTAGCGGATGTGATGGTGGTGCCTCAGTAGGCCGGTGGTGGTGCCCTAAGCATTGGTGAATGTTGTGGTGTACTCATATATGTCGGTGGCGGTGTGCCATGCATTGGTGGATGTGATGGTTATGTGTATTGTATGACGGTGGTTTTTCCCGATGCATTTGTGGCAGTGTGACATGTCAGAGTCCATGTGTTGGTGGTGGCTCATGTAAGGCGGTGGTGTTGCCTCATACATTGGTGTATGTTGCTGTGTAATCATGTATGCCAGTGTTAGTGCGCCATGCAGTGGTGGATGTGATGGTGATGGCTCATGTATACCGTTGGTGGTGAACCATGCATTGGTGGATGTTGTGGTGTAATCATGTATGCCGGTGTAGTTGACTCATGCATTGGTGGATGCGATGGTGGTGGCTTATGTATGCCTGTGGTGGTGCCCCATGCATTGGTGGATGTTGAGGTGTACTCATGTATGAATGTGGTTGTATACGATGCATTTTGGGATGTTGTGGTGTACTCATGTATAGCTGTGGTGGTACACGATACATTGGTCGATGTTGTGGTGTACACATGTGTGTCGGTGCCGGTGCGACATGCATTGGTGGATGTTGTGGTGTTCTCATGTATGCCTGTGGTGGTGCAGCATGCATTGATGGATGTTGTTATGTACTTATATGTGGCAGTGGCGGTGCGTCATGTATTGGTGGATGTGATGCTGGTGGCTTATGTATGCCTGTGGTGGTGCCCCATGCATTGGTGCATATTGTCTGTACTCATTTATGCCGGTGGTGGCACGCGATGCATTAGTGGATGGCGTGATGCACTAATGTATGCCGGTGGCGGTGCCCCATGCATGTGTGGCTGTGAGAGTTTTGTCTCATGTATGCCGGTGGTGGTGCCCCATGCATTGGTGTATCTTGTGGTGTACTCATGTGAACCGGTGTTGGTGCCCCATTCATTGGTGAATGTTATGGTGTACTCATGTATGCCGTAGACGGTGTGCCATGCATTGCTGTATGTGATGGTGCTGTTTCATGTGTGAAGGTGGTGGTGCCCCATGCATTGGTGGATGTTGTTTTGTACTCAGATGTGCCGGTGGTGGTGCGCTATCCATTGGTTGATGTTATGGTGTTGTCATGTATGCCTGTATTGGTGCAAAATGCATTGGTGATTGATGTTCTGTACTTATGTATGCTGGTGGCAGTGCACCATGGATTGGTGGATGTTGTGGTGTACTCATGAATGGCTGCGGCTGTGCCCCATCGATTGGTGGATGTTGTAGTGTACTCATGTATGTTAGTATCAGTGCGCCGTGCATTGGTGGATCTTGTGGTGTACTCATGTATCCCGGTGGTGGTGCCCCATGCATTGGTGGATGTGATGGTGGTGTCTCATGTTTCAGGGTGGTGGTGCAGCATGCATTGTTGGATGTTGTGGTGTACTCATGTATGAAGGTGGAAGTGCCCCATGCGTTGGTGTATGTGATGGTGGTGTCTCATGTATGAGGATGGTGGTGCCCCATGCATTTTTGGACGTTGTGGTATACTCATGTATGCCGGTGGTGGTGTCCCATGGATTGTTGGATGTTGTGGTGTACTCATGTATGCCGGTGTAGGTGCCTCATGCATTGGTGGATGCGATGGTGGTGGATTATGTATGCCTGTGGTGGTCCGCCATGCAGTAGCGGATGTGATGGTGGTGCTTCAGTAGGCCCGTGGTGGTGCCCTATGCATTGGTGAAGGTTGTGGTGTACTCATATATGTCGGTGGCGGTGTGCCATGCATTGGTGGATGTGATGGTTATGTGTATTGTATGACGGTGGTTTTTCCCGATCCATTGGTGGCGGTGCGCCATGTCAGAGTCCATGTGTTTGTGGTGGTTCATGTAAGCCGGTGGATACATTGGTGGATGTTGCTCTGGAATCGTGTATGCCAGTTGCTATGCCCCATGCACTGGTGAATGTTGTGGTGTACTCATGTATGCCTGTGGTGGTTCCCCATCCATTGGTGAATGTTGTTGTGTACTCATGTATGCCGTAGGTGATGTGCCATGCATTGCTGTATCTGATGGTGTTGTTTCATGTATGAGGGTGGTGGTGGCCCATGCACTGGTGGATGGTGTGGTGTACTCATGTATGCCTGTGGTGGTGCACCATGCATTGGTGGATGTTGTTCTGTACTTACATGTGGCAGTGGCGGTTCGTCATGTATTGGTGGATGTGATGCTGGTGGCTTATGTATGCCTGTGGTGGTACCCCATGCATTGGTGCATGTTGTGTGTACTCATTTATGCCGGTGGTGGCACGCGATGCATCAGTGGATGGCGTGATGTACTAATGTATGCCGGTGGCGGTGCCCCATGCATTGGTGTATCTTGTGGTGTACTCATGTAAACCGGTGGTAGTGCCCCATTCAATGGTGAATGTTACTTTGTACTCATGTATGTCAGTGGCGGTGTACCATGCATGTGGATGTGATGGCTATGTCTCTTTTATGAGGGTGGTGGTGCCCCATGGATTGGTGGAACTTGTGGTGTCCTCATCTATACCGGTGGCGGTAGACGATGCATTGCTTGAAGTTGTGTTCTACTCATATATACCTTTTTGAGGTATGAAAGGCAGTGTTGGATGTGATGGTGGTACCTCAGTAGGCCGGTGGTGGTGCCCCAAGCATTGGTGGATGTTCTGGTGTATACATGTATGCCGGTGGTGGTGTCCCATTTATTGGTGAATGTTGTGGTGTACTCATATATGTCGGTGGCGATGTGCCATGCATTGGTGGATGTGATTTTTATGTCTGTTATATGAGGGTGGTGGTTCTCGATGCATTGGTGGATGTTGTGGTGTACTCATGTATGTCGGTGGTCGTGCGCCATGAATTTGGTGGATGTGAAGGTGGTGTCTCATGTATATGCATGAGGGTGGAGGTGGCCCATGCTTTGGTGTATGTTGTGGTGTACTCATGTATGCCGGTGCTGATGAAACATGCATTAGTAGATGTTGTGGTGTGCTCATGTATGAAGGTGGTTGTGTGCCATGCATTGCTGGATGCGATGGTGGTGGCATATGTATGCCTGTGGTGGTACACGATGCATTGATGGATGTTTTGTGTCCTCATGTATGGTGGTGGTGGTGCGATATGCATTGGTGGATGTTGTGATGTGCTGATATATGTTGGTTAATGTTGTGGTGTACTCATGTATGTCGGTGGTCATGCGCCATGAATTTGGTGGATGTGAAGGTGGTGTCTCATGTATATGTATGAAGGTGCTGGTGAACCATGCATTGGTGGATGTCGTGGTGTGCTTATGTATGAATGTGGCAGTATACAATGCATTGGTGGATTCTGTGGTGTACTCATGTATGCCGGTGACGGTGCGCCATGCATTCATGGATCTTGGGGTGTACTCATGCATGTTTTCACGGTGCGGCATGGATTGGTCGATGTTGTGGTGTACTCATGTATTTCGGTGGTTTTGTCCCATACCATTGGTGGATGTTGTGGTGTACTCCTATATGTCGGTGGAGGTGTGACATGGATTTGTGGATGTGATGGTGGTGACATATGTATACCGGTGGTGGTGAATCATGCATTCGTGGATGTTGTGGTGTACTCATGTATACCTGTAAGTGTGCACCATGCATTGGTGCATGTTGTGATGTACTCATGTATGCCGGTGGCGGTGTGACATGCTTTGGTGGATGTTCTGGTGTACTCATGTATGCTGGTGACGGTGCGCCATGCAGTCATGAATTTTGTGGTGTACTCATGTATGTTTTGTCGGTGTGCCATGCATTGGTGGATGCGGTGATGGTGACTTATGTATGCCGTTGGTGCTGCCCCATGCATTGGTGGATGTTGTGGTGTGTTTTCATGTATCCTGGGTGGCGGTACACGTTGCATTGATGGTTGTTGTGGTGTACTCATGTATGCCGGTGGTGGTGCCCCATGAAGTATGTGGATGTGATGGTGGTGTCTCATGTATATGTATGAGGGTGGTGGTGGCCCATCCATTGGTGGATGCTGTGGTGTAATCCGATGCCGATGGTGGTGAAACATCTATTGGTGGATGTTGTGCTGTGCTCATGTGTGCCGTTGCTCGTGCGCCATACATTGGTGGATGCCATGGTGGTGGTGTATGTATGCCTGTGGTGGTGCTCCATGCATTGGTATATTTTAGGGTTTACTCATGTATGCATGTGGTCGTGCCAAATGCATTGATAGATGTTTTGGTGTACTCATGTGTGCCAGTGGTGGTGTCCCATGCATTGGTGGATATTGTGGTGTACTCATGTACGCCGGTGGCAGTGCACGAGGCATTCGTTAATGTTGTGGAGTACTCATATATGGCGTTATCGGTGCGCCATGCTTTCCTGGATACCATGGTGGTGGCTTATGTATGTCTGTGTTGGTGCCCCATGCATTGTTTAATGTTCTGGTGTACTCATGTATGCCTGCGGTGGAGCACGATGCATTGGTGGATGTTTTTTGTACTTATGTATGCCGGTGGTGCTGTGCCATGCGTTGGTGGATGTTATGGTGTACTCATATATGCCTTTAGCGGTGCTCCATGCATTGCTGGATACGATGGTGATCTCTATGTGGAGGTGCCCCATGCATTGGTGGATGTTGATTTATAATCATGTATGCCTGTGGTGGTGCACAATGCATTGGTGGATGTTTTGGTGTACTGATATATGCCGGTGGCGGTGCCCGATCCATTGGTGGATGTTTTGGTGTACTGATGCATGTTTTTTTGGCGGTGTGCCATGCATTGGTGGATGTGATGGTTGTGTCTCATGTATAAGGGTGGTGGTGCTTCATGGATTGGAGCATGTTGTGGTGTAGTCATAAATGGCGGTGGTGGTGCGACATGAATTGGTTCATGTTATGGTGGTGACTCATGTACGCCGGTGATGGTGCCCCATGCATTGGTATATGTTGTGGTGTCCTTGTGTATACCTGTGGTGGTACACGATGCATTGGTGGATGTTGTGGTGTACTCATGTATGCTGGTGGTGGTGTTCCATGCACTGGTGAATGTTTTGGTGTACTCATGTATGCTGGTGGCGGTGTCCTATACATTGGTGGATGTTGTGGTGTACTCATATATGGCGTTAGCGGTGCGCCTTGCTTTGCTCGATGCAATGGTGATGGCTTCTGTATGCCTGTGGTGGTGCCCCATGCATTGTGGATGTTGTGTGTAGTCATGTATATCGGCAGCTGTGATCCATGGATTCGTCTATCTGATGGTTTTGTCTCATGTATGCCAGTGGTGGTACACGGTGCATTGGTGAATATTGTGGTGTACTCATGTATGCTAGTGGTGGTGTCCCATGCATTGGTGGATATTGTGGTGTACTCATGTACGCCGGTGGCGGTGCACGTTGCATTGATTAATGTTGTGGTTTACTCATATATGGCGTTAGCGGTGCGCCATGCTTTCCTGGATGCCATGGTGATGGTTTATATATGCCTGTGTTGGTGCCCCATGCATTGTTTAAGATTGTGGTGTACTCATGTATGCCTGTGGTGGAGCACGATGCATTGGTGGATGTTGTATTGTACTTATGTATGCATTTGGCGGTGCGTCATGTATTGGTGGATGTGATGGTGGTTGTTTATGTATGCCTGTGGTAGTATACGATGCATTGGTGGATTTTGTGGTAGTCTCATGTATCCGGTTGTTGGTGCCCCATGCATTTGTGGATGTGAAGGTGGTGTCTCATGTATGCCGGTGGTGGTGCCAAATGCATTGGTGGATTTTGTGGTGTACTCATTGGTGGCACCACCACCGCCATTCATGACTACACCAAAACATGTGCTAATCCATGGAGTACCACCACACTTATACATGAGACACCACCATCACATCTACCAATGCATGGGGCACCAACCACCGGATACATGAGACTACTACAAAATCCACCAATGCACCAACATCCATGAGTACACGAAAACATCCACCAATGGATCTGGCACCGCCACCGGCATATATCAGTACACCACAACATCCACCAATGCATCGCGTACCACCACAGGCAATGCATGGGGCACATCCACAGGCATAGATAAGTCACCACCATCACATCCAGCAATGGATGGAGCACCGCTACCGGCATATATGAGTACATTACAACGTCCACCAATGCATGGGGCACCGAAACCGGCATACATGAGTAAACCACAACATCCACCAATGCATGCGCCAACACCACCCTCATACATGAGACACCACCATAACATCCACCAATGCATGGCACACCACCACCGGTATACATCAGATAGCACCACAATATCCATCAACGCATTGTGCTTAGACACCGGCGTTTGTAAGTACACCACAATATCAACCAATGGATGCGACACCACCACTGGCAAACAGGAGTACTCCAAAACATCCTGCAATCCATGGGGCACCAAAACCGGCATACATGAGACACCACCACGACAACCACCAATACATGGGGCATCAACAACCACATACATGAGAACACCACAACATCCACCAATGCATCGTGCACCACCACCGGTGTACATGAGACAAAACGATCACATCCACGAATACATGGGGCACCACCACCGGCATACACAAGCCACCACCATCACATCAACCAAAACATGGCGCACCGCCAGTGGTATACATAAGTACATAACAACATCCACCAATGCATGGTGCACCACCACAGGCATACATGGGTACACCACAACATCCACCAATTCATGGGGCACCACCACAGGCATACTTCAGTACACCACAATATTAAACAATCCATGGGTCACCACCACAGGCATACATAAGCCACCACCATCGCATCCAGCAAAGCATGGTGCACCGCTAACGCCATACATGAGCACACGACAATATCCACCAAAGAATTTTGCACCGCCATCGGCATACATGAGTACACCACAATAGCCACCAATACATGGGACACCGCCACCGGCACACATGTGGGCACGATAACATCAACCAATGCATCATGTAGCACCACAGGCATACATGAGTACACCACAACATATACCAATGCATCGGGCACCACGACCGGTATACATGAGACACCACCATCAAATCCACCAATGCATGGGACACCAACAACCGCATACATCAGAACACCACAACATCAACCAATGCATGGCGCACCGCCACCGGCACAGATGAGTACACCACAACATTCACCAATGCATCGTGTACCACCACAGGCATACTTGAGTACACCACAACATTAAACAATGCATGGGGCACCACCAAAGGTATACATACGCCACCACCATGCCATCTAGCAATGCATGGCGTACCACCACCGGCATACATGAGTACACCACAACATCCACCAATGCATGTTTCACCACCACCGGCATACATGAGTACACCACAGCATCCACCAATGCATGGGCCACCACGACCCTCATACATATACATGAGACACCACCATCACATACACGAAATTCATGGCGCACCACCACCGGCATACATGAGCCACCACCAACACAATGAGCAATGCATGGTACACCACCACCGCCATACATCTAGACACCATGACATCTATCAATGCATGGGGCACCATCAGAGAAATACATGAGTCACCACCATAACATCCACCAACACATAGGACACCGTCACCATCATACTTGAGGACAGCACAACATGCAAAAAAATCCTTCGAGCACCACCACCGGCATAGATGAGTACATCACCAATGGATCATTTACTGCCACCGGTGTATATGAGTACACCACAACATCCACCAATACATGGGGCACCGACACCAGTATACATGAGAACACCACAACATCCACCAATGCATGGGGCACCACCAGCGGCATACATGAGTCACCAAAATAACATCCACCAACGCATAGCACACCGCCACCTTCATACATAAGTACACCACAACATGCACCAATCCTTGGAGTACCACCACCCTCATACATGTGACACCACCATCACATCCACCAATGCATAGCACACTGTCACCGACATACATGAGTGCACCATAACATCCACCAATGGATCGTCCACCGCCACCGGCATATATCAATACACAACATCCACCAATGCATGGGCCATCGCCACTGGCATACATGAGTACACCACAACATCCACCAATGCATGGGCCACCAGCACCCTTATACATATTCATGAGACACCACCATCAAACGCACCAATCCATGGCGCACACCAGAGGCATACATGGGTATACCACCGCCACATCCACAAATGCATGGCACACTGCCACCGACATAGAGGAGTACACAACATCAACGAATACATGGGACACCAGCACAGGCATACATGAGTACACCAGAACATTCACCAGTGCATAGCCCACCACCACCGGCATACATAAGTACAATAAAACATCCACCAATGCATGGTACAAAAGCACCCTCGTAAATGACACACCATCATCACCTCCACCAATACATCTCACACCGCCACCGACACACAAGACTACACCACAACATCGACCAATGCATGGCGCATTGTCACCAAAATACAGGAGTACACCTCAACATCCACCAATGGATCGTACACCGCCACCGACATGACTACAAACATTGGGGAACCACTACAGGCATACAGAAGCCACGATCATCACATTTACAAATGCATGGTGCACCGCCACTGGCATACATCAGTACACCACGACATCTATCAACACATCGTGCATCGCAACCAGCATACATGAGCACACCACAACATCCACCAATGGATAGGGCACCGCCAGCAGCATAAATATGGACACCAGAACATACATTAGTACACAACAACATTCACCAATCAATGGCACACTACCACTGACATACATGAGTACAACAAAACATCGTCCAATGCATGGCGCACAGAAACCGCCATACACAAGTAAACTACAACATCCACCAATGCATCGTGTAACGCCACCGGCATACATAAGCACACCATAACATCAACCAATGCAATTGGCACCAGCAACGGTATACATGACCCACCACCATCACATCCACCAATCCATGGCACATCGGCAAAACATACATGAGTACACCACAAAATTCGCCAATGGATAGGGCACCAGCATCCTCATACATGAGACAGCACCATCACATCCACCAATGCATCGGGCACCGACAACCGCATACATGAGTACACCACATCATCCACCAATGCATGGGACACCACCAGAGGCATACATGAGTACACCACAACATCCACCAATGTATGGGGCACCACCACCAGCCTTTTGACTCACCACCATCACATCCACTACTGCATTCGCGTACCCTAGCCAGCATACATGAGTACACCACAACATCCACCAATGCACAGGGCAAAACCACCGGCATATGTGAGAAGACCACAACATCGATCAATGCATTGGGCACTAAAACCGGCATACCTGACTACGCAAAAACATTATCCAATACATAGCGAAGAGCCACCGGCATACATGAGCACACCACAACATCCACCAACGCATGGGGCACCGACACATGCACCGACACATGCCATGCATGAGTACACCACAACAAACAATAATGCATGGAGCACCACCACCGGCATACATGACTACACCACAACATCCAACAATGCATTGTGCACCGACACAGACGTACATCAGCACACCACAATATCTACCAATGCATGGCACACCACCACCGGCATACATGAGTACACCACGACATCCACCAATCCATTGGGCACCACCACGGGCATACATGAGCCACCACCATCAAATCCACCAATGCATGGTTCACTGACAACCGCATATATGAGCACACCACAACATCCACCAATGCATGGCGCACCACCACCGGCACACATGAGTACACCAAAACATCCACCAATGCATGGGGCACCACCACCCTGATACATATGACACCACCATCACATCCACCAATGCCTAGGGCATACATGAGTACACCAGAACATTCACCAATGGATGGGGCACCACCATCACATCCAACACTGCCTTTAGCACCGCCAATAGTATACATGAGTGGAACACAACTTCAACCAATCCACCGTGTACCGCCACCGGTATACATGAGGGCACCACCACTCTCATAAAAGAAACATAACCATCACATCCACACATGCATGGTACACCGTCACTGACATACATGAGTACACCGCAACATCCACCAATGCACGGCGCACTGCCACTGACATGCATGAGCACACCACAACATCCTCCAATGCATGGCACACTGCCACTGGCATACATGAGTACACCACAACATCCACCAATCCATGAGGTACCACTGCAGACATTCATGAGTACACCACAACATCCACCAAAGCATGGGGCACCAATACTTTCTTACATGACTTGACCATGACATCCACCAATGCATGGGGCAGAACCAACGGCACACCTGAGTACACCACAACATCCACCAATGCATGGGGCACACCACCCTCATACATGAAGCACCACCATTACATACACCAATGCATGGCACACTGCCTACGGCATACATGAGTACACCAGAACATTCACCTATTGATGGGGCACCACCACCGGTTTACATGAGTACAGAACAAGATTCACCAATGCATGGGGCACCACCACCAGCCTACTGAGGCACTACCATCACATCCACCAATGCATGGGACACCACCACTGGCATAAATGAGTACACCACAACATCCACCAATCCATGGGGCACCACCACCCTCATACATCTACATGTGACACCACCATTACATGCACCAAATTCATAGCGATCCACCACCGACATACATGCGTACACCACAACATCCACCAATGAATCAGGAACCACCACCGTCATACACTAGACATAAGCATCAAATCCACCAATGCATGGCACACCGACACCGACATATATGAGTACACCACAACATCCACCAAGCAATGGGGCACAACCACCGGCCTACTGATTCAGCACCATCACATCCAACACTGCATGGAGCACCGCAAACTTTATACATGAGTAGAACAAAACTTCAACCAATCCATGGTGTACCGCCACTGGTATACATGAGGACACCACAAGTTCCACCAATCCATGGGGCACCACCACCTTCATAAAAGAGACACAACCATGACATCCACACATGCATGGCACACCACCACTAACATACATGAGTACATCGCAACATCCACCAATGCACAGTGCACTGCCATTGACATACATGAGCACACCACAACATTGTCCAATGCATGGCGCACTGCCACTGGCACACATGAGTACACCACAACATCCACCAATCCACGGGGTACCGCCGCAGCCATTTATGAGTACACCACAACATCCACCAAAGCATAGGGCACCAAAACCTTCTTACATGACAAGACCATAACATCCACCAATGCATTGGGCACCACCAACGGCACACCTGAGTACACCACAGCATCCACCAATGCATGGGGCACACTACCCTCATACATGAAACACCACCATCACATACACCAATGCATGGCACACTGCCTACGGCATACATGAGTACACCAGAACATTCACCAATGAATGGGGCACCACCACCAGCCTACTGAGGCACTACCATCACATCGACTACTGCATGGAAAACCGCCACCGGCGCACATAAGTACATCACAATATGCACCAATGCATGGGACACCACCACTGGCATACATCAGTACACCACAACATCCACCAATCCATGGGGCACCACCACCCTCATACATATACATGAGACAAAACAATTACATGCACCAAATTCATGGCGAACCAAGACCGACATACATGCGTACACCACAACATCCACCAATGCATCGGCAACCACCACCTTCATACAATAGACATAAGCATCAAATCCACCAATACTTGGCACACCGCCACCGACATATATGAGTACACCACAACATTCACCAATGGATGCGGCACCACCAGTGGTAGACATGAGTACAACACAACATCCACCAAGGAATGGGGCACAACCACCGGCCTACTGAGGCACCACCATCACATCCAACACTGCATGGCGCACCGCAAACACCACAAGTTCCACCAATCCATGGGGCACCACCACCCTCATAAAAGAGACATAACCACCACATCCACACATGCATGGTACACAGCCACTGACATACATGAGTGCACCGCAACATCCAACAATGCACGGTGCACTGCCACCGGCATACATGAGCACGCAAGAACACCTGAGTACACCACAACATTTACCAATGCATGCTGCACCACCACCCTCCTACATGAAACACCACCATTACATACACCAATACATGGCACACCGCCTGTGGCATACATGAGTACACCACAACATTCACCAATCGATGGGGCACCACCACAGGTCTACATGAGACAAAACTATCCCATCCACCAATGCATGGGGCACCGCGACGAGTACATCGCCACATCCACTAACGCATTGTGTGCCACCACCGGCATAAATGACTACACACAACATCCACCAATGCATTGGGCACCACCACAGGCATACATAAGCCACCACCATAACATCCACCAATACATGGCGTACCGCCACTGCCATACATAAGTATATAACAACATCCACCAACGCATGGTGCACCACCACAGGCATACATGGATACACCACAACATCCACCAATGCATGGGGCACCACCACAGGCATACATAAACAACGACCATTGCATCCAGCATTGCATATCGCACCGCCACCCTCATACATGAGTACACAACAACATCCAGCAATGCATGGGGCACCACCACCGGCATACATTAGAACACCAAAACATCCATCAGTACATCGTGTACCGCCACCCGTCATACATGAGCACACCACAACATTTATCAATGCATGGTCCACCACCACCGGCATACATAAGTTAACACCATAACATCCACCAATGCATCTCGCAATGTCACCGGCACACATGAGTACGCCACAACATCCACCAATCCATGGGACACCGCCACCGGTACACATCAGCACAATAGAATATGCATGAATGCATTGTGCACCGCCACCCTAGTACATAAGTACACCACAATATCCACCAATGGATGGGACACCACCACACATTCACCAATACATAGCCAACCGCCATTGTCATACATAAGTACATAACAACATCCACCAATGCATGGGGCACCACCACAGGCATATATACGCCACCACCATCGCATCCAGCAATAGATATCGCAATGTCACCAGCATACATGACTACGCCACAATATCCACAAATGAATGGCACACTACCACCGTCAGACATGAGTACACCACAACATCCAGTAATGCATGGGGCACCACCACCGGCATACATGAGTACAGCACAGCATATACCAATGCATGGGGCAAAACCACACTCATATACACGCCACCACCATCGCATTGAGTACACCACAACATCCAGTAATGCATGGGGCAACACCACCGGCATACATGAGTACACACAACATCCACCAATGCAAAGGACACCACCACAGGCATACATAAGCAACCGCCATCACATCCTCCAATACATGGCGCACTGAAACTGCCATACATAAGTGCAAAACAACATCCACGAATGCATGGTGCACCACCACAGGCACACATGAGTAAACTACAATATCTACCAATGCATGGGGCATCACCACCGGCATACATAAGCCACCACCATCCCATCCAGTAAAGCATGGTGCACACCCATATATGAGTACACTACAACATCCAACAATGCATGGCACACCGCCACCGGCACACATGAGCACAATAGAACATGCATCAATGCATTGTCCACAGCCACCCTCGTACATGAGTACACCACAATATCCACCAATGCATGGGACACTACCACCGGCATACATGAGTACATCACAACATCCACCAATGCATGGGGCACCACCACCAGCATACATAAGACACCACCATCACATCCACCAATACATGGGGCACCAACAACCGCATACATGAGAACACCACAACATCCTCCAATGCATGGGGCACCACCACAGGCATACATGAGTACACCACACCATATACCAATGCATAGTGTACCACCACAGGGATACATGAGTACTCCACACCATATACCAATGCATTGGGCACCACCACAGGCATGCATACGCCACCACAATCGCAACCAGCAATGGATAGCACACCGCCATCGGCATACATGAGAACACCACAACATCCACGAATGCATCATGTATCGCCACCCGTCATACATTAGCACACCACAACTTCCATCAATGCATGCTGCAACACCAAACTCATACATATCCATGAGACACCACCATAACATCCACCAATGCATGTCGCACCGCCACCGGCATACATGAGTACACAACAACATCCACCAATGTATCGTCAACCGCCACAGAAATACATGAGCACACCACAACATTAACGATTGCATACGACACCACCACCAGCATACATCAAATACCACCACAGCATCCACCAATGCATGGGGCACCGTCACCAGCATATATCAGCACACAACAACATCCATCAATGCATGGCACACCACAAACATCTTACATGAGTAGAACACAACATACACCAATGCATAGTCAACCGCCACAGACATACAAGAGGACACCACAACATCCACCAATGCATTTTGCACAGCCACCGGCACACATGAGGACACCACAACATCCACCAATGCATGGGGCACCAAAACAGACATACACAAGACATAACCAACCCATCCAATATTGTATGGCGCACCGACACCACCATGGTTCACCGCCACCAGTATACATGAGTACACCAGAACATCCATGAATGCATGGCACACCGCAACTGGCCTACACGAGTACACCACAACATCCACCAATCCATCATGTACCGAAACTGGCATACATGATTACACCGTAACATCCACCATTGCATGGGGCACCACCGCCGACCTACATGAGCCAAAACCAATACATGGACCGGAATACATGAGGACACAACAACATCCACAAATCCATGGGGCACCACCACCAGCATACATGAGTACACCACAACATTCACTAATGCATGTTGCTCCAGCACCCTCATACATGAGACACCACCATCACATACACCAATGCATGCTCCACCACCTCCAGCATACATATACATGAGACACCACCATCACATCTACCAATGCATGGGGCACCACGACCGACATACATCAGTACACCACAACATCCACCAATGCATGGGGCACGACCACAGGCATACATGAGTACAGCACAACATATACCAATGCATGGGGCACCACCACATACATCCGTACGCCATCACCACCCAATCCAGCAATACATGACGCACGACCACAGGCATACATGAGCACACCACAACATCCATCAAAGCATGTTTCATTTATGCTGGTGGTGGTGCTGCAAGGAATTTTTTCCATGTTCTGGTGTACTCAAGTATGCCGGTGGCGGTGCACTATGCGTTGGTGGATGTTATGGTGGTGACTCATCTATTCCTCTGGTGGTGCCCCATGCATTGGTGGATGTTGTGGTGTTCTCATGTATAGCGGTGACAGTGCGCCATGCATTGGTGGATGTGATACTGGTGCCTCATGTATGCCGTTGGTGGTGCAACATGCATTGGTGAATGTTCTGGTGTACTCATGGGTGCTGGTAGTGATGCCTCATGCACTGGTCGATGTTTTGGTGCACTCATGTATGCCGGTGACGGTGTGCCATGCATTCATGGACGTTGTGGTGTATTCATGTATGTTTTCACGGTGTGCCATGCATTGGTGGATGTGATGCAGGTGTCTCATGTATGATCGTGCTGGTTCCCGATGCATTGGTGGATATTATGGTGTACTCATGTATGCTGTTGGTGGTGCCCCATGCACTGGTGGATGTTGGGGTGGTGAGACATGTCTTGGTCCATGTGTTGCTGGTGGCTCATGTATTCCGGTGGTGGTGCCCCATGCATTGTTGGATGTTGTGGTGTCCACGTGGGTGTCGGTGGCGGTGAGAAGTTCATTGGTTGATGTTGTGGTGTGCTCATGTATGTCTGTGGCGGTGTCCCATGCATTTGGGGATGTTCTGCTGTCCTCATGTATACTGGTAGCGGTGTACCATGCATTGGTGGATGTTGTGGTGTGCTCATATATGTTGGTGGCCGTGCACGATGCATTGGTGGATGTTGTGGTGTACTCATGTATGTCGGTGGTAGTGCACCATACATTGGTGGATGTTGTGGTGTTCACATGTATGTGGTTGTCGCTGCTCCATGCATTGGTGGATGTGATGGTGGTGTCTCATGTATGCCTCTGGTGCTACCCCATGCATTGGTTGATGTTGTGGTGTACTCATGTATGCCATTGGTGATGTCCCATGCATTGGTGGACGTGATGGTGGTGTCTCATGTAAGGGTGGTGGTGCTCCATGGATTGGTGGATGTTGTGGTGTACTCATGTATGCCGGTGGCGGTTCGACGTGCATTGGTGGATGTTATGGTGTTGACTTATGTATTCCGGTGGTGGTGATCCATGCATTGGTGGATGTTGTGGTGTGCTCATGTATGCCGCGTGGTGGTACATGATGCTTTGATGGATGTTGTGGTGTACTTATGTATGAAGGTGGTGGTGTGAAGTGAATTTGGTGGATGTGATGGTGGTTTTTCATGCATGTGTATGAGGGTCGTGGTGGCGCATGCATTGGTGGATGTTGTGGTGTATTTATGTATGCCGGTGGTGGTGAAACATGCATTGGTGGATGTTGTGGTGTTCTCATGTATGCCGGTGGTTGTGCGCCATGCACTACTGGATGCCATGGTGGTGGTGTATGTATGCCTGTGGTGGTGCCCCATCCATTGGTATATTTTATAGTGTGCTCATGTATGCCTGTGGTGGTACACGATGCACTGGTGGATGTTGTGGTGTGCTCATGTATGCCAGTGACGATGTCCTATGCATTGTTTTATGTTGTCGTGTACTCATATATGGCGTTAGGTTTGCGGAATGGTTTGCTGGATGCGATGGTGTTGGTTTATGTGTGCCTATGCTGGTGCACCATGCATTGGTGGATGTTGTGATGTACTCATGTATGGCTGTGGTGGTGCACCATGAATTCGTGGATGTTGTTATGTAGTTATGCATGGTAGTGACGCTGCGCCATATATTGGTTTATGTGATGGTGTTCGCTTATGTATGCCTGTTTTGGTGCCCCATGCATTGCTGGATGTTGTGGTGTACTCATGTACGCCGGTGGTGGTACACGATACATTTGTGGATTTTCTGCTGTACTCATGTATGTCGGTGGCGGTGCCCCATGCATTGGTGGATGTGATGGTTTTGTCTCATGTATACCGGTGGCGCGCCCCACGGATTGTTGGATGTTGTGGTGTACTCATGTATGCAGGTGGTGGTGTTCCATGCATTGGTGGATGTTGTTTTGTACTCATGTATACCGGTGGTGGTGCCCCATGGATTGGTGGATGTCGTTATGTTCTGATGTATATCGGTCGTGGTGCCCCATGCATTGGTTGATGTTCTGGTGTACTCATGTGTGCCGGTGGTTGTGCCCCCTGCATTGATTGATGATGTGGTGTACTCATGTATGGCAGTAGCGGTGCAACATACATTGGTTGATGTGATGGTGGTTTCTTATGTATGCCTGTGTTGGTGCCCCGTGCATTCGTACATGATGTGGTGTATTTATGTAAGCCTTTGGTGGCACCCGATCCATTGGTGGATGTTGTGGTGTCCTCACGTGTCCTGGTGACGGTACGCCATGCAATGGTGGATGTTGTGGTGTTCTCATGTATGCGTTTGTTGGTGCCCCATGCATTGCTGACTGTCATGGTGGTGTCTCATCTATGTCGGTGGTGGTGAACCATCCATTGCTGGATGTTGTGGTGTACTCATGTACGCCGGTGGCGGTGCACAATGCATTGGTGGATGTTGTGGTGTGCTCATGTATGCCGGTGACGGTGTCCCATGCATTGTTTTATGTTGTGGTGTACTCATATATGGCGTTATGTGTGGGCTATGCTTTGCTGAATGCGATGGTGGTGGTGATGTTGTTATATAGTTATGTATGGTAGTGGCGGTGCGCCATATACTGGTTTATGTGATGGTGGTGCCTTATGTGTGCCTGTGGTGATGCCCCATGCATTGGTGGATGTTGTGGTATAGTCATGTATGCCTGTTTTGGTGCACCATGCATTCGTGGATGTTGTTGTGTAGTTATCTATGGCAGTGGCGGTGCGCCATCTATTGGTGGATGTGATGGTGGTGGCTTATGTATGCCTGGTTTGGTGCAGCATGCATTGGAGGATTTTGTGATGTTCTCATGTATGTCGGTGGCGGTGCCCTATGCATTGGTGGATGTGATGGTTTTGTCTAATGTTTGCCGGTGGTGTTCCCCATGGATTGGTGGATGTTGTGGTGTACTCATGTATGCCAGTGGCAGTGCGACATGCATTGGTGGATGTTGTTGTGTGCCCATGTATGGCGGAGGCGGTGTGCCATGCATTGTTGCATGAGATGGTGTTGGCTTATGTATGCCTGTTTTGGTGCACCATGAATTGGTGGATATTGTGGTGTACTCATGTATGCTGGTGTGGTGTCCCATTCATTGTTGGATCTGATGGTGGTGTCTCATGGATGAGGTTGCTGGTGCCCTATCCATTGGTGAATGTTGTTGTGTACTAATGTATGCCGGAGGCGGTGTGCCATGCATTTTTGGATGTGATGGAGGTGTTTTATGTATGAGGGCGCTGGTGCCCCATTCATTGGTGGATGTTGTGGCGTTCCCATGTATGCCGGTGGTGGTGCACCATGCATTGGTGGGTGTCGTTATGTACTCATGTATGGTGGTGGTAGTGCCCCATGCATTGGTTGATGTTGTTGTGTACTGATGTATGTCGGTCGTGGTGCCCCATGCATTGGTTGATGTTGTGGTGTACTCATGTATGGCAGTGGCTTTGCCCCATACATTGGTTCATGTGATGGTGGTTTCGTATGTATGAGTGTGGTGGTGGCCCAGGGATTGGTGGGTTTTGTGGTGTACTCATATATGCTGGTGATGGTGTAGCATGCATTGGTGGATGAGATTGTGGTGGCTCATGTATTTCGATAGTGGTGCACCATGGATTGGTGGATGTTGTGATGTACTGATGTATGCTGGTGGTGGTGGCCTATGCATTGGTGGATGCTGTGGTGTACTCATGTATGCCGGTGGTGGTAAAACATGCTTTGCTGGATATTGTGGTGTCCTCATGTATGCCTGTGGTGGTGCGTCATGCATAGCTGTATGCGATTGTGGTGGAGTATGGATGCCTGTGGTGGTGCATTGGTATATGTTGTGGTGTACTCATGTATGCCTATAGTGGTACACAATGCATTGGTGGATGTTGCGGTGTACACATGTATGCCTGTGGTGGTACCTCATGAATTGGTATATGTTGTGGTGTAATCATGTATGCCTATGGTGGTACACGATGCATTGGTTTATTTTGTGATGTACTCACGTATGCCGGTGGTGATGTCCCATGCATTGGTGGATGTTGTTGTGTACTCATGTACGCCGGTGGCGGTGCACAATGCTCTGACGGACGGTGTACTGTACTAATGTATACCGTTGGTGGTGTTGCATGCATTGGTGGATGTTTCTTGTGTACTCATCTATGCCGAAGGTGGTGCGCCATGCATTGCTGGATGTTGTGGTGTACTGATATATGTCGGTCGTGGTGCCCATGCATTGGTAGATGTGATGGTGGTGTCTCATGTAAGGGTGATGGTGCACCATGGATTGGTGAATGTTGTTGTGTACTCATGTATGCCGGTGGCGGTGCGACATGCATTGGTTGATGTTATTTTGGTGACTCATGTATGCCGGTGGTGGTGAAGCATACATTGGTTGATGTTGTTGTGTACTCATATATGGCATTATGTGTGGGCTATGCTTTGCTGAATGCGATGGTGGTGGTGATGTTGTTATATAGTTATGTATGGTAGGGGCGGTATGCCATATATTGGTTTTTGTGATGGTGGTGCCTTATGTATGCCTGTGGTTATGCCCATGCATTGGTGGATGTTGTTGTGTCCTCATGTATGCCTCCTGTTGTGCACTATGCATTCGTGGATGTTATGTAGTTATCTATGGCAGTGGCGGTGCGCCATCTATTGGTGGATGTGATGGTGGTGGCTTATGTATGCCTGGTTTGGTGCAGCATGCATTGGAGGATTTTGTGATGTTCTCATGTATGTTGGTGGCGGTGCCCTATGCATTGGTGGATGTGATGGTTTTGTCTAATGTTTGCCGGTGGCAGTGCACCATGAATTGGTGGATGTTGTGGTGTACTCATGTATGCCTGTGGTGATGCCGCATGCATTGTTGGATGCTGTGGTGTACTCATGAAAGGCCGCGGTGGTACCCAATGGATTGGTGGATGTTGTGGTGTACTCATGTATGGCAGTGGCAGTGCGGGATGCATTGTGGATGTTGTTGCGTGCTCATGTATGCCCGTGGCAGTGCACCGTGCATTGTTGGATGTTGCGGTGCACTCATGTATGTCAATGGCTGTGTACCATGCATGTGTGGATGTGGTGGTTATGTCTCTTTTATGAGGGTGGTGGTGCCCCATGGATTGGTGGAACTTGTGGTGTCTTCATGTATACCGGTGGCAGTACACGATGGATTGGTTGAAGTTGTGTTCTACTCATTTATAAAGTTTGCGGTGCGCCATGCAGTGTTGGATGTGATGGTGGTGTGTCATGTATGCCGGTGGTGGTGCTCCATCGATTGCTGCATGTTGTGGTGTACTCATGTATACCGGTGGTGGTACGCCATGCATTGCTTCATGCGATGGTGGTGGCGTATGTATGCCTGTGGTGGTGTCCCATGCATTAGTATATGTTGTGGTGTACTCATGTATGCCTATGGTGGTACATGATGCATTGGTGGATG
Organism: Haliotis asinina; assembly: GCF_037392515.1. Lineage (NCBI taxonomy): Eukaryota > Metazoa > Mollusca > Gastropoda > Lepetellida > Haliotidae > Haliotis > Haliotis asinina. The sequence continues at coordinate 39,702,678 of NC_090281.1, read as the reverse complement.
TGGTGGTGTACACATGTATGCCGGTAGTGGTGCACCATGCATTGGTTGATGTTGTGGTGTACTCATATATGGCGTCAGTGCTTCACCATGCTTTGCTGGATGCGATGGTACTGGCTTTTGTATGCCTGTGGTGGTGCCCCATGCATTGGTGGATGTTGTGGTGTGCTCATATATGCCGGTGGCGGTGTCCCATGCATTGGTTGATGTTGTGGTGTATTCATGTATGGCGTCAGTGCTGCACCATGCTTTGCTGGATGCGATGGTGCTGGCTTTTGTATGCCTGTGGTTGTGCCCCATGCATTGGTGGATGTGATGTTGGTGGCTTATGTATGAATGTGGTGCCGCCCCATGCATTGCTGGATATTTTGTGTACTCATGTATGCCAGTAGTGGTACACGATACATTGGTTGATTTTGTGGTGTATTCATTATGCCGGTGGCGGTGCCCCATGCATTCGTGGATGTGATGGTTTTGTCTGCCGGTGGTAGTACACGATGCATTGGAGGATCTTGTGGTGAACTCATGTGTGCCGGTGGCGGTGTGCCATGCATTGGTGCATGTTGTGGTGATCTCAGGTATGCGGTTGTTGGTGCCCCATGCATTGGTTGATGTTTTTCTGTACTCATGTATGCCAGTGGTGGTGCCACATCCATTGGTGAATGTTCTGGTGTACTCATGTATGTCGTATGCATTGTGCCATGCATTGGTGTATGTGATGGTGGTGTTTCATGTATGAGGGTGGTGGTGCAACATGCATTGGTGGATCTTGTGGTTTACTCAGGTTTGCCGTTGGTGGTGCCCAATGCATTGGTGGATGTTATGGTCTTGTCATGTAAGAAGGTATTGGTGCCCCATGCTTTGATACTCATGAATGCCTGCGGCGGTACCCCATGGTTTCGTGGATGTTGTGGTGTACTCATGTATGCCGGTGGCAGTGCGCCATGCATTGGAGGATGTTGTGGTGTACTCATGTATGTCAGCGGCAGTGCACCGTGCATTGGTGGATGTTGCGGTGTACTCATGTATGTCAATGGTGGTGTGCCATGCATGTGTGGATGTGATGGTTATGTCTCTTTTATGAGGGTCGTGGTGCCCCATGGTTTGGTGGAACCTGTGGTGTACTCATGTATACCGATGGCGGCGTGTTATGCGGTAGTGGATGTGATGGTGGTGCCTTAGCAGGATGGTGGTGGTGCCTCAAGCATTGGTGGATGTTGTGGTGTACCCATGTATTCCGGTGGCGGTGCCCTATTCATTGGTGTACTTATATATGTCGGTGACGGTGTGACATGCATTGGTGGATGTGATGGTTGTGTCTCTTGTATGATGGTGGTGGTTCCCGATGCATTAGTGGATGTTGTGATGTGCTCATGGATGTCGGTGGTGGTGCGCCATTAATTTGATGAATGTGAAGGTGGTGTTTCATGCATATGTACGAGGGTGGTGGTGGCCCATGCATTGGTGGATGTTGTGGTGTACTCACGTATGCCGGTGGTGGTGAAACATGCATTAGTAGATGTTCTGGTGTGCTCATGTATGTCGGTGGTGGTACCGCATGCACTGCTGGATCTTGTGGTGTGCTCAGGTATGCCGGTGTGGTGCTCCATGCATTGGTGGATATTGTGGTGTGCTCATATATGCGGTTGTCGGTGAACCGTGCATTGTTGGATTTGATGGTGGTGTCTCATGTATGCCCGTGGTGGTGCCCAATGCATTGGTGGATGTTGTGGTGTAGTCATGTATGCCGGTGGTGGTGCCCCATGGATTAGTGTATGTTCTGGTGTACTCATGCATGGCAGTGGCGGTGAACCATGCATTGGTAGATATTCTGGTGTACTCATGTACGCCTGTATCGGTGCACAAAGCATTGTTGGATGTTGTGGTGTACTCATGTATGCGGCTGTCGGTGCCCCATGCATTGTGGATGTGATGGTGCTGTCTCATGTATGAGGGTGCTGGTGCCCCATCCATTGGTGAATTTTCTGGTGTACTCATGTATGCCGTAGGTGGTGTGCCATGCACTGGTGTATCTGATGGTGTTTTTTCATGTATGAGGGTGGTGGTCCCCCATGCATTGGTGGTTGTTGTGGTGTACTCATGTATGCCGATGGTTGTGCACCATGCATTGGTGGATGTTGTGGTGTATTCATGAACGCCGGTGGCAGTGCACAATGCATTGGTGGATGTGGTAGTGTACTCATGTATGTTTTGCTGGTGTGCTATGGATTGGTGGATGTGATGGTGGTAGCTCATGTAAACCGTTGCTGGTGCCAAATACATTGATGGATGTTCTAGTGTGCTAATCTATGCCGGTGGCGTTGCACGATGCAGTGGTGGATGTTGTGGTGTACTTGTGTATGCCGGTTTCTGTGTGCCATGCATTGGTCGATGTTGTGCTGTACTCATGTATATCAGTGGCACTGTGCCATTGATTGGTGGATGTTGTTGTGTACTGATGTATGCCGGTAGTGGTGCGAAATGCATTTATGGATGTTGTGGTGTACTCATGTATTCCGGTGGCAGATGACGATGCATTGGTGGATATTGTGCTCTGCTAATGTATGCCGGTGGCCGTCCTCCATGCATTGGTGGATGTGATGGTGTCTGATGTATGCTGGTGGTGGTGCCCCCTGCATTCGTGGATGTTGCTGTGTACTCATATATGCTTGTAAGTGTGCGCCATGCATTGGTGGATATTGTAGTGTACTCATGTATCCAGGTGGCGGTGCAACATGCATTGGTTGATCTTGTTATGTACTCACGTACGATTGTTCTGGTTCCGCATCAATTGGTGGATGTGATGGTGGTGTCTCTGATATGTCGGTGGCGGTGCACGATGCATTAGTGGATGTTGTGGTGTACTCATGTATGCCGGTGACAGTGCACCATCCATTGGTTGATGTTGCTATGTACTCATGTATACCGGTGGTGGTGCCCCATGCATTGGTGGATGTTCTGGTGTCCACATTTATGCTGGTGCCGATGAACCATGCATTGGTGGATCTTGTGGTGTGCTCATGTATGCCGGTTGCGGTGCACGATGTATTGATAGATGTTGTGGTGTACTCATGTATGCCAGTGGCGGTGCAACATGCATTTGTGAATGTGATCATTGTGGCTTCTGTATGCCTGTGCTGGTTCCCCGTGCAATGTTTGTAGTCATGGTGTATTGACGTATGTCAGTGGCGGTGTGCGATCCATTGGCGGATGTTGTGGTGTACTCATGTATTTTGGTGACAATGCGTCATGCATTGGTGGATGTTGTGGTGTACTCTTGTGTGTCGGTGGCGGTGTGAGATGTATTGGTAGAGGTGATGATGGTGTGTCATTGACGAGGGTGCTTTTCAACCATGGATTGGTGGATGTTGTAGTGTACTTATGTATGCCTGTGGTGGTGGGCCATGCATTGGTGGATGTTCTGGTGTACTCATGTATACCGGTGGTGGTGTCCCATGCATTCGTTGATGTTGTGGTGTACTCCTCTATGCCGGTGGCAGTGTGCCATGCATTTGTGGATGTGACGATGGTGTACTCATGTATGCCGGTGGTGTACACCATGGGTTGGTGGATGTTATGGTGGTGTCTCATGTATATGTATAAGGGTGGTGGTGGCAAGTGCATTGATGGATGTTGTGGTGTACTCATGTATGTCGGTGGCAGTGTGCTATCCATTGGTGGATGTGATGGTGGTGTCTTATGTATAAGGGTGGTGGTACTCCAAGGATTGGTGCATGTTGTGGTGTACTTATGTATGAAGGTGGCGGTGTGCAATGCGTTGGTGGATGTTATGGTGGTGACCCATGTATGCCACTGGTGGTGCCCCATGCATTGGTGGATGTTGTGGTGTGCTCATGTATGCCGGTGTCGGTGCCCCATGTAACGCCATGTTGTGGTGTACTCATATATACCGGTGGCAGTGCACGATCCATTGGTGATATTGTGGTGTACTCATCTATGCCGGTCGTGATGCTCCAAGGAATTTTTTGCATGTTGTGGTGTACACAAGTATGCCGGTAGCGGTGTGCTATGCATTGGTGGATGTTATGGTGGTGACTCATGTATTCCTCTGATGGTGCCCCATGCAATGCTGGATGTCATGGTGTCTAGATGTATGCAGGTGGTGCTGTACCATGCATTGCTCCATGTGTTGGTGGTGGCTCATGTATGCCGGTGGTGGTGCCCCATGCATTGGTGGATTTTATTTTGTACTCATGTATGCCGGTGGTGGTGCGCCATGAATTTGCTGGATGTGATGGTGGTGTCTCATGTATATGTATGAGGGTCGTGGTGGCCCATCCATTCGTGGATGCTGTGGTGTACTCATGTATGCCGTTGGTGGTGAAAGATGCATTGGTGGATGTTGTGGTTTGCTCTTGTATGCCGGTGGTGGTACGCCATGCATTCCTGGATGCCATGGTGGTGGCGTATGTATTCCTGTGGTGGTGCCCCATGCATTAGTAGATGGTGTGGTGTACTCAAGTATTCCTGTGGTGGTACACGATGCATTGGTGAATATTGTGGTGTACTCATCTGTGCCGGTGTCAGTGCCCCAAGCATTGGTTGATGTTGTGGTGTTCTGATGTATGCGGTTGTTGGTGCCCCATGCATTGGTGGATGTGATGGTGGTGTTTCATGTATGCCGGTCGTGGTGCCCCATGCATTGGTATATGTTGTGGTGTACTCATGTATGACTGTGGTGCTACACGATGCTTTGGAGGATGTTGTCGTCTTCATATGTGTGCCAGTGGTGGTGTCCCATGTATTGGTGGCTATTTTGGTGTACTCATGTACGCCGATGGTGGTGCACAATGCTTTGGTGGATGCTGTGGTGTACTCATATATGGTTTTAGCGGTGCGCCATGCTTTGCTGGATGCGATGGTGGTGGCTTATGTATGCCTGTGGTGGTGCACCATGTATTGGTTGATGTGATGGTGGTAGCTCATGTGTGCCTGTGGTGGTGCCCGATGGATTGGCGCATTTTGTGTGTACTCATGTTTGCCGGTGGTGGTGTACGATGCATTGGTGGATTTTGTGGTGTACTAATGTATGCCGGTGGTGGTGCCACATGCATTCGTGGATGTGATGGTTTTGTTTCATGTACACCGGTGGTGGTACACGATGCATTGTTGGATGTTGTGGTGTTCTCATGTATGTGGTTGTTGGTGCCCCATGCATTGGTGGATGTGATGGTGGTGTCTCATGTATGCAGGTTTTGGTGCCCCATGGATTGCTGGATGTTTTGGTGTACTCCTGTATGCCAGTGGTGGTGTCCCATGCATTGGTTGATATTGTGGTGTACTTATAAACGCCGGTGTCTAAGTACAATGCATCGATGGATGGTCTGGTGGTATCTGATGTATGCCTGTGGTGGTGCGCCATGCATTGGTATATGTTTTGGTGTACTCATGTATGCCTGTGATGGTGCACGATGCTTTTGTGGATGCTGTGGTGTACTCATGTATGCCGGTGTCGGTGTCCCATCCATTGGTGGATGTTGTGGTATACTTATATATGGCGTTGGCGGTGCGCCATGGTTTGCTGGATGCGATGGTGGTTGCTTATGTATGCCTAAGGTGGTGCCCCAGACATTTGCAATTGTGGATGTTGTTATCTATTTATGTATGCCAGTGGCGGTGAACCATGTATTGGTGGATGTGATGGTTGTGGCTTATGTATGCCTGTGGTTGTGCCCTATGCATTGTTTTATGTTGTTTTGTACTCATCCATGCCGGTGGTGGTCTCCCATCCATTGGTGGATGTTGTGGTATACTTATATATGGCGCTAGCGGTGCGCCATGGTTTGCTGGATGCGATGGTGGTTGCTTATGTATGTATGCCTATAGTGGTGCCTATTTGTGGATATTGTTATGTACTTATGTATGCCAGTCGTGGTGCGCCATGTATTGGTGGATGTGGTGGTTGTGTCTTATGTATGCCTGTGCTGGTGCCCCATGGATTAGTGCATGTTGTGGGTACTGATGTATACCGGTGGTGGTACACGATGCATTGGTGGATCTTGTGGTATACTCAGGTTTGCCGTTGGTGGTGCCCAATGCATTGGTGGATGTTATGGTCTTGTCATGTAAGAAGGTATTGGTGCCCCATGCTTTGATACTCATGAATGCCTGCGGCGGTACCCCATGGTTTCGTGGATGTTGTGGTGTACTCATGTATGCCGGTGGCAGTGCGCCATGCATTGGAGGATGTTGTGGTGTACTCATGTATGTCAGCGGCAGTGCACCGTGCATTGGTGGATGTTGCGGTGTACTCATGTATGTCAATGGTGGTGTGCCATGCATGTGTGGATGTGATGGTTATGTCTCTTTTATGAGGGTCGTGGTGCCCCATGGTTTGGTGGAACCTGTGGTGTACTCATGTATACCGATGGCGGCGTGTTATGCGGTAGTGGATGTGATGGTGGTGCCTTAGCAGGATGGTGGTGGTGCCTCAAGCATTGGTGGATGTTGTGGTGTACCCATGTATTCCGGTGGCGGTGCCCTATTCATTGGTGTACTTATATATGTCGGTGACGGTGTGCCATGCATTGGTGGATGTGATGGTTGTGTCTCTTGTATGATGGTGGTGGTTCCCGATGCATTAGTGGATGTTGTGATGTGCTCATGGATGTCGGTGGTGGTGCGCCATTAATTTGATGAATGTGAAGGTGGTGTTTCATGCATATGTACGAGGGTGGTGGTGGCCCATGCATTGGTGGATGTTGTGGTGTACTCACGTATGCCGGTGGTGGTGAAACATGCATTAGTAGATGTTCTGGTGTGCTCATGTATGTCGGTGGTGGTACCGCATGCATTGCTGGATGTTGTGGTGTACTCATGTATGCCGGTGGTGGTTTCAGATGTATTAGTGGATGTTTTGGTGTACTAATGTATACCGGTGGCGGTGTGCCATGCACTGCTGGATCTTGTGGTGTGCTCAGGTATGCCGGTGTGGTGCTCCATGCATTGGTGGATATTGTGGTGTGCTCATATATGCGGTTGTCGGTGAACCGTGCATTGTTGGATTTGATGGTGGTGTCTCATGTATGCCCGTGGTGGTGCCCAATGCATTGGTGGATGTTGTGGTGTGCTCATATATGCGGTTGTCGGTGAACCGTGCATTGTTGGATTTGATGGTGGTGTCTCATGTATGCCCGTGGTGGTGCCCAATGCATTGGTGGATGTTGTGGTGTAGTCATGTATGCCAGTGGTGGTGCCCCATGGATTAGTGTATGTTCTGGTGTACTCATGCATGGCAGTGGCGGTGAACCATGCATTGGTAGATATTCTGGTGTACTCATGTACGCCTGTATCGGTGCACAAAGCATTGTTGGATGTTGTGGTGTACTCATGTATGCGGCTGTCGGTGCCCCATGCATTGTGGATGTGATGGTGCTGTCTCATGTATATCAGTGGCACTGTGCCATTGATTGGTGGATGTTGTTGTGTACTGATGTATGCCGGTAGTGGTGCGAAATGCATTTATGGATGTTGTGGTGTACTCATGTATTCCGGTGGCAGATGACGATGCATTGGTGGATATTGTGCTCTGCTAATGTATGCCGGTGGCCGTCCTCCATGCATTGGTGGATGTGATGGTGTCTGATGTATGCTGGTGGTGGTGCCCCCTGCATTCGTGGATGTTGCTGTGTACTCATATATGCTTGTAAGTGTGCGCCATGCATTGGTGGATATTGTAGTGTACTCATGTATCCAGGTGGCGGTGCAACATGCATTGGTTGATCTTGTTATGTACTCACGTACGATTGTTCTGGTTCCGCATCAATTGGTGGATGTGATGGTGGTGTCTCTGATATGTCGGTGGCGGTGCACGATGCATTAGTGGATGTTGTGGTGTACTCATGTATGCCGGTGACAGTGCACCATCCATTGGTTGATGTTGCTATGTACTCATGTATACCGGTGGTGGTGCCCCATGCATTGGTGGATGTTCTGGTGTCCACATTTATGCTGGTGCCGATGAACCATGCATTGGTGGATCTTGTGGTGTGCTCATGTATGCCGGTTGCGGTGCACGATGTATTGATAGATGTTGTGGTGTACTCATGTATGCCAGTGGCGGTGCAACATGCATTTGTGAATGTGATCATTGTGGCTTCTGTATGCCTGTGCTGGTTCCCCGTGCAATGTTTGTAGTCATGGTGTATTGACGTATGTCAGTGGCGGTGTGCGATCCATTGGCGGATGTTGTGGTGTACTCATGTATTTTGGTGACAATGCGTCATGCATTGGTGGATGTTGTGGTGTACTCTTGTGTGTCGGTGGCGGTGTGAGATGTATTGGTAGAGGTGATGATGGTGTGTCATTGACGAGGGTGCTTTTCAACCATGGATTGGTGGATGTTGTAGTGTACTTATGTATGCCTGTGGTGGTGGGCCATGCATTGGTGGATGTTCTGGTGTACTCATGTATACCGGTGGTGGTGTCCCATGCATTCGTTGATGTTGTGGTGTACTCCTCTATGCCGGTGGCAGTGTGCCATGCATTTGTGGATGTGACGATGGTGTACTCATGTATGCCGGTGGTGTACACCATGGGTTGGTGGATGTTATGGTGGTGTCTCATGTATATGTATAAGGGTGGTGGTGGCAAGTGCATTGATGGATGTTGTGGTGTACTCATGTATGTCGGTGGCAGTGTGCTATCCATTGGTGGATGTGATGGTGGTGTCTTATGTATAAGGGTGGTGGTACTCCAAGGATTGGTGCATGTTGTGGTGTACTTATGTATGAAGGTGGCGGTGTGCAATGCGTTGGTGGATGTTATGGTGGTGACCCATGTATGCCACTGGTGGTGCCCCATGCATTGGTGGATGTTGTGGTGTGCTCATGTATGCCGGTGTCGGTGCCCCATGTAACGCCATGTTGTGGTGTACTCATATATACCGGTGGCAGTGCACGATCCATTGGTGATATTGTGGTGTACTCATCTATGCCGGTCGTGATGCTCCAAGGAATTTTTTGCATGTTGTGGTGTACACAAGTATGCCGGTAGCGGTGTGCTATGCATTGGTGGATGTTATGGTGGTGACTCATGTATTCCTCTGATGGTGCCCCATGCAATGCTGGATGTCATGGTGTCTAGATGTATGCAGGTGGTGCTGTACCATGCATTGCTCCATGTGTTGGTGGTGGCTCATGTATGCCGGTGGTGGTGCCCCATGTATTGGTGGATTTTATTTTGTACTCATGTATGCCGGTGGTGGTGCGCCATGAATTTGCTGGATGTGATGGTGGTGTCTCATGTATATGTATGAGGGTCGTGGTGGCCCATCCATTCGTGGATGCTGTGGTGTACTCATGTATGCCGTTGGTGGTGAAAGATGCATTGGTGGATGTTGTGGTTTGCTCTTGTATGCCGGTGGTGGTACGCCATGCATTCCTGGATGCCATGGTGGTGGCGTATGTATTCCTGTGGTGGTGCCCCATGCATTAGTAGATGGTGTGGTGTACTCAAGTATTCCTGTGGTGGTACACGATGCATTGGTGAATATTGTGGTGTACTCATCTGTGCCGGTGTCAGTGCCCCAAGCATTGGTTGATGTTGTGGTGTTCTGATGTATGCGGTTGTTGGTGCCCCATGCATTGGTGGATGTGATGGTGGTGTTTCATGTATGCCGGTCGTGGTGCCCCATGCATTGGTATATGTTGTGGTGTACTCATGTATGACTGTGGTGCTACACGATGCTTTGGAGGATGTTGTCGTCTTCATATGTGTGCCAGTGGTGGTGTCCCATGTATTGGTGGCTATTTTGGTGTACTCATGTACGCCGATGGTGGTGCACAATGCTTTGGTGGATGCTGTGGTGTACTCATATATGGTTTTAGCGGTGCGCCATGCTTTGCTGGATGCGATGGTGGTGGCTTATGTATGCCTGTGGTGGTGCACCATGTATTGGTTGATGTGATGGTGGTAGCTCATGTGTGCCTGTGGTGGTGCCCGATGGATTGGCGCATTTTGTGTGTACTCATGTTTGCCGGTGGTGGTGTACGATGCATTGGTGGATTTTGTGGTGTACTAATGTATGCCGGTGGTGGTGCCACATGCATTCGTGGATGTGATGGTTTTGTTTCATGTACACTGGTGGTGGTACACGATGCATTGTTGGATGTTGTGGTGTTCTCATGTATGTGGTTGTTGGTGCCCCATGCATTGGTGGATGTGATGGTGGTGTCTCATGTATGCAGGTTTTGGTGCCCCATGGATTGCTGGATGTTTTGGTGTACTCCTGTATGCCAGTGGTGGTGTCCCATGCATTGGTTGATATTGTGGTGTACTTATAAACGCCGGTGTCTAAGTACAATGCATCGATGGATGGTCTGGTGGTATCTGATGTATGCCTGTGGTGGTGCGCCATGCATTGGTATATGTTTTGGTGTACTCATGTATGCCTGTGATGGTACACGATGCTTTTGTGGATGCTGTGGTGTACTCATGTATGCCGGTGTCGGTGTCCCATCCATTGGTGGATGTTGTGGTATACTTATATATGGCGTTGGCGGTGCGCCATGGTTTGCTGGATGCGATGGTGGTTGCTTATGTATGCCTAAGGTGGTGCCCCAGACATTTGCAATTGTGGATGTTGTTATCTATTTATGTATGCCAGTGGCGGTGAACCATGTATTGGTGGATGTGATGGTTCTGGCTTATGTATGCCTGTGGTTGTGCCCTATGCATTGTTTTATGTTGTTTTGTACTCATCCATGCCGGTGGTGGTCTCCCATCCATTGGTGGATGTTGTGGTATACTTATATATGGCGCTAGCGGTGCGCCATGGTTTGCTGGATGCGATGGTGGTTGCTTATGTATGTATGCCTATAGTGGTGCCTATTTGTGGATATTGTTATGTACTTATGTATGCCAGTCGTGGTGCGCCATGTATTGGTGGATGTGGTGGTTGTGTCTTATGTATGCCTGTGCTGGTGCCCCATGGATTAGTGCATGTTGTGGGTACTGATGTATACCGGTGGTGGTACACGATGCATTGGTGGATGTTGTGGTGTACTCATGTGTGCCGATGGCGGTGCGCCATGCATTAGTTCATGTTGTAGTGTTCTCATGTATGCGTTTGTTGGTGCCCCATGCATTGGTGGATGTGATAGTGGTGTCTCATGTATGCCGCTGGTGGTGAACCATGCATTGGTATATGTTGTGGTGTACTCATGTATGCCTGTGGTGGTACACGATGCATTGGTGGATGTTGTCGTGTTCTCATGTATGCCGGTTTTGGTGTCCCATGGATTGGTGGATATTGTGGTGTACTCATGTACGGTGTTAGCGGTGCGCCATGCTTTGCTGGATGCGATGGTGATGGCTAATGTATGCCTGTGGTGGTGCCCGATTTATTGGTGCAAAATGTGTGTACTCATGTATGCCGGTGTTTGTGCACGATGCATTGGTGGATCTTGTGGTGTACTCATGTATGCCTGTGGCGGTGCCCGATGCATTCGTGGATGTGATGGTTTTGTCTCATGTATGCCGTTCGTGTTTGTGCACAATGCATTGGTGGATTTTTAGGTGTACTCATGTATGACGGTGGCGGTGCGCCATGACTTTTGTGGATGTGATGGTGGTGTCTCATGTATATGTATGAGGGTTCCGGTGGCCGATGCATTGGTTGATGCTGTGGTGTACTCATGTATGCCGGTGACGGGGAAACATTCACTGGTGGATTTTGTGGTGTACCCATGTATGCCTGTGGCGGTGCCCCATGCATTCGTGCATGTGATGGTTTTGTCTCATGTATGCCGGTGGCGGTTCACGATGCATTGGTTAATTTTCTGGTGTACTCATGTATGCCAGCGCTGGTGAGCCATGCATTGGTTGATGTGATGGTGTTGTCTCATGTATGAGGGTGGTGTTGCCCCATGCATTGATGGATGTTGTTGTGCACTCATGTATGCCTGTGGTGCTACACGATGCATTGGTGGATGTTGTGGTGTACTCATGAGTGCCGTTGGTGGTGATCCATGCATTTATAGATGTTGTGGTGTACTCATGTATACCAGGTGTTGGTACGCGATGCATTGGTGGATGTTGTGGTGTCCACATGTATGCCTGTGGTGGTGGAAGATGCATTGGTGGATGTTGTGGTCAAATCATGTATGACAGTGGCGGTGCGCCATGAATTTGGTGGATGTGATGGTGGTGTCTCATGTATATGTATGAGGGTGGTGGTGGCCCATACATTGGTGGATGCTGCGGTGTTCTCATGTATGTCGGTGGTGTAGAAACGTGCTTTGGTGGATGTTGTGGTCTGCTCATGTATGCCGGTGGTCTTACACCATGCATCGGTGGATGCCATGGTGGTGGCGTATGTGTGCTTGTGGTGGTGCCCCATGCATTGGTATATGTTGTGGTGTGTTCATGTATGCCTGTGGTTTCACACGATGCATTGGTGGATGTGATGGTGGTGTCTCATCAATGCCGGTGGTGGTTACCCATCCACTGCTGGATATTTTGGTGTACTCATGTATGCTGGTGGTGGTGCCCCATGCATTGTTGGATGTTGCGGTGTACTTATAAACGCTGGTGTCTGTGCACAATGCATTGATTGATGTTGTGGTGGTATCTGATGTATGCCGGTGGTGGTGCCCCATGCATTCGTTAATGTTGTTGTGTACTCATGTTTTGCTGTAAGGGTGCACCATACATTGGTGGATGTTGCTGTGTACTCATGTATACCGGTGGCTGTGCGACAAGCATTGGTGGATGTCATTGTGGTGACTTATGTATGCCGGTGGTGGTGCCCCATGCATTCGTTAATGTTGTGGTGTACTCATGTATGCCTGTAAGGGTGGACCATGCATTGATGGATGTTGTGGTGTACTCATGTAAGCCGGTAGCGGTCCGCCATACATTGCTTGATGTTGTGGCGTTCTCATGTATGCTGTTGGTGGTGTCCCATCCATTCGTGAATGTTCTGGTGTACTCGTGTATGCCTGTAAGGGTGCCCCATGCATTCGTTAATGTTGTGGTGTACTCATGTATGCCTGTAAGGGTGGACCATGCATTGATCGATGTTGTGGTGTATTCATGTATGCCGGTGGCAGTGAGACATGCATTGGTGGATGTGATAGTGGTGTCTCATGTATCAGGGTGGTGTTGCCCCATGCATTGGTGGATGTTGTGGTGTACTCATGTATGCCAGTGGCGGTGAACTATTCATTGGTGGACGTTCAGGTGTCCTCATATATGCCGTTAGGTTGCGAAATGCATTGCTGGATGCGATGGTGGTGGATTGTGTATGCCTGTGGAGGTGCCCCATGCATTTGTGGATGTTGATTTCTAATCATGTATGCCTGTGGTGGTACACGATGCATTGGTGGATGTTTTGGTGTATTCATATATGCCTGTGGTGGTGCACGATCCATTGGTGGATGTTTTGGTGTACTCATGTATGTCGGTGGCGGAGTGCCATGTATTGGAAGCTATGATGGTGGTGTCTCATGTATCAATGTAAGGGAGCACCATGCATTAGTGGATGTTGTGGTCTACTCATGTATGCCTGTGGTGGTACACGATGCATTGGTGGATCATCCGGTGTGCTCATGTATGCAGCTGGTGGTGTCCCATGCACTGGTTGATATTATGGTGTACTCACGTACGCCGGTGGCGGTGCACAATGGATTGGTGGATGTTGTGGTGTACTCATGTATACCGGTGGTGGTGTCACATGCATTGGTTGATATTGTGGTGTACTCATGTACGGTGAAGGTGGTGTACAATGCTTTGGTCGATGTTGTGGTGTTCTCATATATCCCAGTGTTGGTGTTCCATGCATTGGTGGATGTTGTGGTGTACTCAGGTGTGCCGGTGGTGGTGCACCATGCATTGGTAAATCTGATTGTAGTGTCTCATGTATATGTATGTGGGTGGTGGTGGCCCATGCAATGTTGGAAGTTTTGTAGTACTCATGTATGCCTTTGGTGGTGCAGCATACATTGCTGTATGTAATGGTAGTATCTCTCTGTTGAGGTTGATTGGTGGATGTGGTGGTGCTGTCTCATGTATGAGGATGCTGGTGCCCCATCCATTCGCGACTTTTGTGGTGTACTCATGTATGCCGTATGCGGTGTGGCATGCATTGGTGTATGTGATGGTGGTGTTTCATGTATGAGGGTGGTGGTCCCCCATGCATTGGTGGATGTTGTGGTGTACTCATGAACGCCGGTGGCAGTGCGTAATGCATTGGTGGATGTGGTAGTGTACTCATGTATGTTTTCCCGGTGTGCCATGTATCGGTGAATGTCATGGTGGTGGCTCATGTATACCGCTGCTGGTGCCAAATGCTTTGGTGGATGTTGTGGTGTGCTTATGTATGCCGGTTTCGTTACACGATGGATTGGTGGATGCTGTGGTGTACTTGTGTATGGTGGTTTCTGTGCACCATAGATTGGTCGATGTTGTGTTGTACTCATGTATATCGGTGGCAGTGTGTCATTGATTGGTGGATGTTGTTGTCTACTGATGTTTGCCGGTGGTTGTGCGAAATGCATTTATGGATGTTGTGGTGTGCTCATGTATGCCGGTGGCAGTCGACGATGCATTGGTGGATGTTGTGCTCTGCTCATGTATGTTGGTGGCGGTCCGCCATGCATAGGTGGATGTGATGGTGGTGTCTGATGTATGCTGGTGGTGGTGCCCCATGCATTTGTCGATGTTGTTGTGTACTCATATATGCCTGTAAGTGTGCGCCATGCATTGGTGGATATTGTGGTGTACTCATGTATCCAGGTGGCGGTGCACCATGCATTGGTTGATCTTGTTATGTACTCATGTACGATTGTTCTGGTGCCCCATGAATAAGTGGATGTGATGGTGGTGTCTCTTATATGTCGGTGGCGGTGGACGATGCATTAGTGGATGTTGTGGTGTACTCATGTATGCCAGTGGCAGTGCACCATCCATTGGTTCATGTTGATATGTACTCATGTATACCGGTGGTGGTGCCCCATGCCGGTTTTGGTGAGCCATGCCTTGATGTACGTGATGGTTATGTCTCCTGTATGCCTCTGGTGGTGCCCCATGCATTGGTGGATGTTATGATGGTGACTCATGTATAGCGGTGGTGGTGAACCATGCATTGGTAGATATTGTGGTGTGCTCATGTATACCAGGTGGTGGTACACGTTTTATTGGTGGATGTTGTGGTGTCCTCATGTATGGCGGTTGCGGTGCGACATGCATTTTTGGATGTTGTGGTGTACTCATGTATGCCTGTTGTGGTGCCCCATGCATTGGTGGATCTTGTGGTGTACTCATGGGTGCTGGTAGTGATGCCCCATGCACTGGTGGATGTTGTGGTGTCCTCATGTATGAAGGTGACGGTGTGCCATGCGTTCATGGATGTTGTGGTGTGCTCATGTATGCTGGTGGTGGTGCCCCATACATTGGTGGATTTTGTGGTGTCGTCATCTTTTCCGGTGGTGGTGTGACATGTCTTGGTCGATGTGTTGGATGTGGTTGATGTTGTGGTGTACTGATATATGGCGTCAGCGGTGCGCCTTGCTTTGTTGGATGTGGAGGTGGACGTTGTTTTCTACTCATATATGCCGTCAGAAGTGCGCCATGCATTGGTGGATGCGATGGTGGTGTCTCATGTAGGCCGGTGGTGCTACCCCACGCATTGGTGAATGTTGTGGTGTTCTCATGTATCCCGGTTCCAGTGCGCCTTCCATTGGTGGATGTGATGGTGGTGGCTCATGTATGCCTATGGAGGTGTCCCATGCATTGGTGGATGTTGTGTGTACACATGTATGCCAGTGGTGGTGCACGATGCATTGGTGGATTTTGTGGTGTACAGATGTATGTCGGTGGCGGTGCCCCATGCATTCGTGGATGTGATGGTTTTCTCTCATGTATGTCTGTGGTGGTAACCCATGCATTGGTGGATATTGTGGTGTACTCATGTACGCCAGTTGTGGTGCGACATGCATTGGTGAATGTTGTGGTGTACTCATGTATGCCGGTGGCGTTGCGACATGCATTGGTGGATGTGATGGTGGTGACTCATGTATGCTGGTGGTGGTGAACCATTCATTTGTAGATGTTGTGGTGTACTCATGTATACCGGTGACGGTTCAATTGGTGGATGTTGTGGTGTACTCATGTATGTCGGTGGCGGTGTGCCATTCATTTGTGGATGTGATGGTGGTGTTTCATGCATGCTGGTGGTGGTGCTGCAAGGAATTTTTTGCATGTTGTGGTGTATTCAAGTATGCCGGTGGCAGTGCACTATGCATTGGTGGATGTTATGGTGGTGACTCATGTATTCCTCTGGTGGTGCCCCATGCATTGGTGGATGTCATGCTGTCTAGATGTATGCCGGTGGCGGTGTACCATGCATTGGTCCATGTGTTGGTGGTGGCTCATGTATGCCAATGGTGGTGCCCCATGCATTGGTGGATGTTGTGGTGTTGTCATGTATAACGGTGACAGTGCGCCATGCATTGGTGGATGTGATAATGGTGCCTCGTGTATGCCGTTGGTGGTGTCAAATGCATTGGTGGATGTTGTTGTGTGGTCATGTATCCCAGTGGCAGTACGCCATCCATTGTTGGATGTGAAGGCTATGTCTCGTTTATGCCTGTGGTGATGCCCAATGCATTGTTGGATGTTGTGGTGCACTCATGTATGCCGGTGGTGGTGCAACATGCATTGGTGAATGTTGTGGTGCACTCATGTATGGCGGTGACGATGTGCCATTCATTCATGGACGTTATGGTGTATTCATGTATGTTGTGACGGTGTGCCATGCATTGGTGGATGTGATGCAGGTGTCTCATGTATGACCATGCTGGTTCCTGATGCATTGGTGGATATCATGGTGTACTCATGTATGCTGTTGCTGGTGCCCCATGCATTGGTGGATGTTGGGGTGTTGTGACGTGTCTTGGTCCATGTGTTGGTGGTGGCTCATGTATTCTGGTCATGGTGCCCCATCCATTGGTGGATGTTGCGGTGTCTTCATGTATACCGGTGGCGGTACATGATGCATTGGTGGATGTTGTACTCATATATGCCGGTGGCGGTGCCCCATGCCGGTGGCGGTGCACCATACAATCTTGGATGTGATGCTTATATCTCGTGTATGCCTGTGGTGGTGCCCCATGCATTTGTAGATGTTGTGGTGTGCTGATGTATGTCAGTGGCGATGCGCCATGCATTGGTGGATGTTGTGGTGTACTCATGTATGCCGGTGACAGTTCGCCATGCATTTGTGGATGTTGTGGTGTGCTCATGTATGCCTGTGGCGGTGCGCCATCCATTGGTGGATGTTTCTGTGTACTCATGTATGTCAGTGTCAGTGTGCGCCATGTATAAGTGAATGTGATGGTTACATCTCTTGTATCAGGGTGGTGGTGCCCCATGCATTGGTGGAACTTGTGGTGTCCTCATGTATACCGGATGAGGTGCACGATGCATTGGTGTATGTGATGGAGGTGGCTTATGTATGCCTGTGGTGTTGCCCAAAACATTTTTGGATGTTGTTGTGTACTCATGTATGCGGGTGGTGGTGGCCCATGCATTTGTGTATGTGATGGTGGTGTCTCATGTGTGCCTGTGGTGGTGCCTGTTGCATTGGTTGATGTGATGGTGGTGGCTTATGTATGCCTGTGGTGTTGCCCACTTGATTGGTGGATGTTGTGGTGTACTGATGCATGCCAGTGGTGGTTCGCAATGCATTGGTGGATGTTGTGGTGTACTCATGTATGCCGGTATTGGTGCCCCATGCATTGGTGGATGTTGTGGTGTACTTATGTATGCCGGTGGCGGTGCGCCATGGATTGCTGAATGTTGTGGTGTACTGATGTATGCCAGTGGTGGTACCCGATGCATTGGTGCATGCTGTGGTGTACTTATGTATGCCGGTGCCATTGTGCCATGCATTAGTGGATGTTGCGGTGTACTCATGTATGCCAGTGTCGGTGTGTGCCATGCATTGGTGGATGTGATAGGTATGTCTGTTGTATCAGGGTAGTGGTGCCCCATGCATTGGTGGAACTTGCATTCTGTCCTCATGTATACCGGTGGAGGTGGACGATTCATTCTTGGATGTGATGGTGGTGCCTTATGTATTCCTGTGGTGGTGAACCATGCTTTGGTATATTTTGTAGTGTACTGATGTATGCTGGTGGCGGTGGCCCATGCATTGGTGGATATTGTGATGTACTGATATATGCGGGTGGCGGTGTGCCATGCATTTGTGTATGTGATGGTTGTGTCTCATGTATGAGGGTGGTGGTGCCAAAAACATTGGTGGATGTTGTGGTGTACTCATATATGCCGGTGGTGGTGCCCCATGCATTGGTGGAACTTGTGGTGTCCTCATGTATGCTGGTGGCGGTGCCCCATGCATTGGTGGATGTTGTGGTGTGCTCATGTATGCCTGTGGTTGTGCGCCGTGCATTGGTGGATGTTGTAAAGGTGGCTTATGTATGCCTGTGGTGGGGAACCATGCTTGGTAGATGTTGCGGTGTACTCATGTATATCGATGGCCTCGAGCCATACAGTAGTGGATGTGATGGTGGTGCCTGAGTAGGGTGGTGGTGCGCCATGGATTGGTGGATGTTGTGGTGTACTGATGTATGCCGGTGGTAGTGCCCCATGCATTGGTGGATGTTGTGGTGTACTCATGTATGCCAGTTACAGTGCACCATGCATTGGTGGATGTTGCGGTGTACTCATGTATGCCTGTGGCAGTGCGCCATGCATTGGTGGATGTGATGGTTATGTCTCTTGTATCAGGGTGGTGGTGCCCCATGCATTGGTGGAACTTGTGGTGTCCTCATGTATACCGGATGAGGTGCACGATACATTGGTGGATGTAATGGTGGTGCCTTATGAATTCCTGTGGTGGTGAACCATGCTTTGGTGGATGTTGTAGTGTACTGATGTATGCTGGTGGTGGTGGCCAATGCATTGGTGGATGTTTTTCTGTACTGATATATGCGGGTGGCGGTGTGCCATGCATTTGTGTATGTGACGGTTGTGTCTCATGTATGAGGGTGGTGGTGCCCCATGCATTGGTAGAAGTGATGGTGGTGTCTTATGTATGCCTGTGGTGTTGCCCAATCGATTGGTGGATGTTGTGTTGTACTCATGTATGCCTGTGGCGGTGCGCCGTGCATTAGTGGATGTTGCGGTGTACTCATGTATGCCTGTGGTGGTGCGCCATGTATTGGTGGATGTGATGGTTATGTCTCTTGTATGAGGGTAGTGGTGCCCCATGCATTGGTGGAACTTGTGGTGTCCTCATGTGTACCGGTGGAGGTGGACGATCCATTGGTGGATGTGATGGAGGTGGCTTATGTATACCTGTGGTGGGGAACCAAGCTTGGTGGATGTTGTGGTGTACTCATATCGATGACGGCGCGCCATGCAGTAGTGGATGTGATGGTGGTGCCTCAGTAGGCCGGTGGTGGTGCCCCAAGCATTGGTGGATGTTGTGGTGTACTCATATATGCTGGTAGCGGTGCCACATGCATTGGTGGATGTTATGGTGTGCTCATGTATTCCTGTGGTGGTGCGCCGTGCATTGGTGGATGTAGTGGTGTGCTCATGTATGCCTGTGGTGGTGTGCCGTGCATGGGTGGATGTTGTGGTGTACTGATGTATGCCGGTGGCAGTGCGCCATGCATTGGTGTATGTGATGGTTATGCCTCTTGGATCAGGGTGGTGATGCTCCATGCATTGGTGGAACTTGTGGTGTCCTCATGTGTACCGGTGGAGGTGGACGATGCATTGGTGGATGTGATGGTGGTGGCTTATGTATGCCTGTGGTGGGGAACCATGCTTGGTGGATGTTGTGGTGTACTCATATTGATGGCGGCGCGCCATGCAGTAGTGGATGTCATGATGGTGCCTCAGTAGGCCGGTGGTGGTCCCCCAAGCATTGGTGGATGTTGTAGTGTACTCATGTATGCTGGTGGCGGTGCCCCATGCACTGGTGGATGTTGTGGTGTACTCATATATGCCGGTGGTGGTGCCCCATGAATTGGTAGATGTGATGGTGGTGTCTTGTGTATGCCTGTTGTGGTGCCCAATTTATTGGTGGATGGTGTGGTGTACTCATGTATGGCTGCGACGGTGCCCCATGTATTGGTGGATGTTGTGTTGTGTTCATGTATGCCTGTGACGGTGCACCATGCATTGGTGGATGTGATGGTTACGTCTCTTGGATGAGGGTAGTGGTGCCCCATACATTCTTGGAACTTGTGGTGTCCTCATGTACACAGGTGGCGGTGCATGATGCATTGGTGGTTGTTGTGTTCTACTCATGTATACCGTTGGCGGTGTGCCACACATTGGTGGATGTGATGGTGGTGGCTTATGTATGCCTGTGGTGGTGCCCCATGCATTGGTGGATGTTGTGTTCTACTCATGTATACCGATGGCGGCGCGCCATGCAGTAGTGGATGTGATGGTGGTGTCTCAGTAGCCCGGTGGTGGTGCTCCAAGCATTGGTGGATGTTGTGGTGTACTCATGTATGCCGGTGGTGGTGCCCCAGGCATTGGTGGATGTTTTGGTGTCCCATGTAATGCCGGTGGTGGTGCACGATCCATTGGTGAATGTGATGGTGGTGTCTCATTTACATGTGTTGTGGTGTACGATGTTGAGATGATTTTTTACTTTAAGCAAAACGTAAACCAGACATAATGAAATTAATATTTCGAATCCACGTTATTTTATCTTGCAACTGAAAATTTTAGTCTTAGAATTTTATTCAACTTAGGATAAAAGTTGTTTCACAAACGATTATAGATTCAAATCCGTTTTGCAAGGAGGTAAGCGCAGCAGTTAGAACAGTGAAGCAAGTGCACGTGCGGTACCTGATGAGCGTTAACTTAGACCAACCCAACTTCTCGACGTTTTATTTAATGTGCACCCCAAACCCCCTGTAATACAAACAAAGAAAGTGATTTTAATTATGATCGTTTGTTTAACAACTTTCATCTTAAGTAGAATAAAATTCTGAGAATTAAATGTTCAATGGGCAAGGTATAAAATTATAAGAAATTTGCCATCGTAATTTCATTTTATTCAATTTACGTTTTTGTTTAAAGAGACATTCATCGATACGCACGAAAGCGATGAGCAGTGATAAGCACATCACAATTTACAACATTCCCACCCACGGACGACAGTTTGTTTTAATTTATTTACATTGAATGTTCCATACACCTATGTCACTTTGGGTTTAACTTGTAATGTTAAATTTACAATGGGTTATACCTGTATTGCATTAGCCGTTGATTGTGTTTTAGCTATATTGTCTTACATAAATAAATCTGTAATTAATGAAAGAAAATTTTGTTTCGTTTTGTTTCAATAATGAATATTACCAGGTCTTACTTCGCTCACGCTAAATAAGAAAACATGCCTCTGTGCAAACACTTGTGATTGAGGTGCTTTCAATAGCTCTAATCCTTTGTTTCGGGTTCGGCGACTGGGATTAGGTTGCGTAAGCGAGCGACCCGAAGCGAGCGACTGAAGCCCGCTTGGAGTTTGAGCACCCACCAAAAGTGATGTGAAATATTCGTCGTGGGGACTGAAAGTCTTGAAATCCTGTAGAAGTAGGACGACTTCAAGGATTCTTCGGAAGGGCGACAGAGGACCAGACAGCTAGGTGTTTCTATATCTATTTGGAAGAAAATATGCATCTTCATGGATATTTGTTTAATATACAGTGCACACTCATTCTCTCATAGTACACAGCCATTTAGGTATGGATGGAAAAGTTGATACTGGTTTCTGCATGTAAACGGAGTGGTAGTGTAGCCTAGTTGTTCAAGTGTTGGCACGTCATGTTCAGTGTCAGTGTTCGAGTCCTCACTTAAATATTATGTCCCACGCCTACGTATGAGGCCCGTCGTTGGAATATTGCCAAAAGCGGCAGAAAACCACACTTACTCGCTGTTGTTAATCCAATCTACATCCGAGAGAAATGTGATTACTGATCCTTATGCATGACTCATTTCTTTCAGACGCAGGAACCCTGGCACACTCTGGATTTGGTGTTGTCACTCTAAACCCTTCCACCTGGACTTTAATGGTGGCTCCATTGTGCGTCTGCTCTCCGTGTAGCCCCCTGCCGAGCGTACATGGAGTAGGTTCGGTGCTAGGGCCTGACTGTACAGTCAGGATGGTTGTTACAGCAACCCAGCTAGTTTAGGGTTGGCACATTCTGTGGCCCCAGTCTTTTCAGCACCCCCAGTAGACCCAATGCTGACTGCACTTGACTGGTAGATTTAGGGGTTAGTGTAGATAGGGCCCCCTTCGTGCATGCCCTGTACGATGCTATCTATAGATAGTATAACTTAGTGTTAACCCACCATTCCGTCCTTCAATAGGTAGTTCGAGACAAAGCAAGTAGTAGTATATACAATGACAGTTCTGGACCACTTTCAAGAAATGTCTCTACAAAGCCTTATTTAGTAAATAAGGCTTTGGTTGGGTCATTAGCTCTTGCTACTATTACCCCTACTACTTAACGTGTGTTGGAGGTAACACTGTGCCGTACGGTACGATCAATAATTCTTCTCTTACAAACCCCCTACCAGGCCCATCGCTCAAGTAGTATAAGTTAGGTTCGTCGGCTTTCATATCCACTTTATCTATGTTGTAAGTTTTGACTGACCATATAGGATCGGTGGCTCGCTTACGGCTATCACCCTCGTGTTCCCCCGGCTGGTATAGATACCTCACTAGGGCCCTATCTGGTATCTGTTTCTCCTTCCCACGCAATGGAGCGGCCGACTCTGCAACTATTGATTTTAGTTTGATAGCGTCTGCCGGTTTCTTACCGGTGAGACGGGTGACTTCATGGTTGATTGCCGACACCACCTTGGGTAACCTCGTGACCCATTCAGTCGGTCGTTTTCCAGGGGTGGCCATCTCCCTAGCATACTGATGGCCGAACAAGCGCTCAGCCAAAGTCCTATTAAATCTCTCAACTATAGCTTGGCTGCGATGGGCTCCGGCCGTGCCACGCCTGACCTTTGTATCGTGTTTGGCTAGCAGTTGTGACACGGCACCCATGAACTCCCGTCCGGGGTCAACTTGCAGCTCTGTTGGCCACGTCAGCGGGCTGCGTTTGTATATGCGTTCGAATCCTCTGGCTACCTGGACCGAATCTTTCGTGGTCAAGGGTTTGGCTTCCTTGTAACGACTGGCTACGTCCACTACGGTTAAGGCATACTTGTACCTCTTGTCGTGGGGTAGGAACAGTAGGTCTGCCTGGTGAACGCTATTAGGTATGTTAATACCGAACCTCCTTCTAGGCACGTAGCGTGGTGCCAGCAAATAGATCTGCCACAGGGCTTGTTTTTCAAGCCACGCTTTGGCTTCCTCCGGGGGTACTCGCGCTATTTTAGCTAGCTTATCTACTGCGCTAGCTCCTTTCCAGTACCCACGCGGGCTGTAGTAAATAGCCTCAAATTTTTTCATGTCCATACGCGTATGTGTTTATCCCATCAATAGCTATCCAACGTTTCGTGTCCATAGGCGACAGGGACGTCTTGTTTATAGTCAGTCCGTATATCTTATGTCCATCACTTCTAAGTGTGTTCATTTTATGTCTAAAGGTACGGGTCTTGAACAGGGCTTCCTTGAATCTGGTGTGTTTGATGTGTTGTTTCACCACATACTTCTTAACCCCCTTAGCCTTCCGGATCTCACTATTGTCGGCTTTCAGTATGGAGTACATCTTAGGTCTCAAACCTATGTACTCGGCTATGGGCGTGCCAGCACACTCGTCCTTCATCTTACCTAGGACCTTTTTATTTACCGTACTGTGTATGGCATGGGTTTTAGGGTAGTCGCTGGTGTCGTATAAATCGAGGTGTTTTTTCATGTCCTCGTACACGTCCTCGGTTCGAATCTCCATCAGCAGGGAATCCGTGTCAGTGTACAGCACTTCACACCTGTCACCGTACTGTTTCTTGAGCTCGTTGTAGTAAAAGTCGTACATCAGGTGTTTGGATAAATCGAGGATGCTCATCCCCACGTAAACAGGCCGGTTGAATTTTATGTGGCTTTTCTTCATGTGTAGGGCAACCAGGTTGTCTGTGAATATCTTACTACGGTTGAATGCCGGACTGGCTATCAATCTCCTGAGCTTGTCTTCCTCACTCGACCGAACCAGCTTCACGGTCACGCGTTTCCTCAGGTTCTCCATAGTCTTACCAAACACCGAGTTGTTCATGAGCTTGTAGAGATTTTTCTCAAAATCACTGGTGGCTTTTTTTCGTAGGTCTGTGTTCATTCTGATGTAGGGTTCCATCCATGGGCTCTGGTCGAACATGAGCACCCTGTGTATTTTGGTCAGCCTCATACCCAACGACAGGTACAGCTGTAGGTTGCGATAGTGAACGATGTACTTGGTCTTATTCATTAAGTTAGGCACGAGTTTTTCAACGTCTGTCACACGCCCACCTGACAAGTTATGTTGGTACTCAGACATCCAGTCTGGGTTAACCCTCATACGTTCGGGGGCCAGGGGGTAGCTGTTGTGTGATGTGTGTAATTCCTTGGTATACTCTAAGTCAACCTCGAGGATATACCCTTTGTTCGAATCTGGTGCAACCCCCATAACATCAACGTGGGGTACCCATTCGAATCCCCCTGTAGGTAGATACTGGCTCATGGCCCAGCCTTACAGGTTGTTTGCGTCGAGGTAGAGAATGTGATTGGTTGGCTTGTTAGGATCGTAACCTTTCACGTATTGATTATTTGCTTTCGCGTATCGTTTGGATGCCATGGAAATCCCACCTCGCAAGCCTTTCTCAATGAATAGGTGCATGTCGTAATCTGTGAGCAATTCCAAATTAACTCCGGTCTTTCTAAGCAAGGCGTCCCACGACAGACCTGGGCTGGTGTAATACCATGCGGGGTCGAGTTTATACTGCTTGAAACACGTCCGCCTAAACGTCTCAAACACGTCGGCTAACAGCAGTACATCTGTCCTCAAGTACAGGTCGTGATAATCACCCAGGTTCTTACAACCTAGTTTATTCCATACGTTAGTCGCGTGCGAGTAATCATCTCGTGAGACGGACGCCTCATTCAGCTTGCTATAAAAGCAGTCAATAGGGGGTAGTCTGGTCTCGGTGAACTTGGCCCAACTATCCATGTACTCATAGGGGTACACACCCTTCCTCATAAGCAGGGGTCTAGTCTCGGCGTCTGTGTATCGATCGGTGATAGGGAAGGTATTGTTGGCCTTGACCAGACTGTCGAGTGACGACAGGAGGAACTGAAACGAGTCAATGAACCTAAGTCCGTTTAAGCTGAAGGAGATGTATCTCTCCATGTTGTTGGGGATGCACGTTATATTACCATCGATTTTCGCGATGGCCTGCATGATCAAGTGTGAGTCGTACCCTCTCAAGTTGTGAAAGACAACGGGGATGTTTATTGTCTTAGGGTTGATTTTAAGCTTGAGGTTGCACGCGTTGTGAGCGGCGCCTCTATACTTACCAGTTATGTGGCAGTGATCTCTCACCGAATCACCGTTAAGTGGTGAGTCACACACGTGACAGTTAGTGCTACTAGCGTGAGCTAGCCTGTCGACTCGGGTCAGACGCATGGGAGCGATTCTATACAATGCATTCCTAATAATTTTTTCTTCCTCCTGAAAACACTTTAGAAACCTTTCAGCCGCGTCAGGGCCCCTATATACTACCGGAGCTTTCGTTTCCCCGTCACAACGGACGACAATGTATCCAAACGAACAGGCTTTATGCTCTTGTGTTTTGTGGGTGAAGCTACCACTGGGGGAATCCCCACCCACAACTAAGGCTTCGAAGTCGGCGTATATGATATAAGGCACAGACATTTGGTTCTTGTGGTTACTGAATTTTAGGATATTATCACCTTCCTTAGGCATGTCGACTCGTATGGCCGTCTGCCCCACACCTTGACAATCATCCCGGTGGGATTCTAATAAATCAGCTCGACTGAAACCGTGTAGGCATCATACACAAAAGTGTTTTTCCCCATCGTGTTTCGACTGGTCGTGCAACAACCGGCTGAGATGTTTTATCCACGTGTAGTGATACTTTTCACCTCGTTGGATCATGAATATATTGATAACTTGGCGATCCTTCACCGGGCTGACCCTGTGTACTATTGTTGTGTTACCTTCGTGCCCAAAGACATTTATAACCAGATTATTCTGTTTTTCTACTTTAGTGATCTGGGATATGGGGGTGGGTTCATCTATACCATCCCAGTTGAGCCCATCGTCTTGGGGATAGCTAGAAAGCCTATCTGAATGAGTGCCAGCTGGAAATAAGGCTGATCTGATAGCTAACCTCAGGCAATCGTTTCCTCTATTCTTAACGTTTACTATGGCATGTTTGTTCCTATAGTAGGGGGGCAAGGCTAGGTATGACCCGCCTCTGAACGGCACGTAGTTAGCTATGTCTAGATAGACATTATCGATTTTATCTACAGCCCACCCGGACCCCAAGTGTGTGTAGCGTTCTAGGTATTCTCGTATCTGCTGAAAACTGGTATCGATTGATGTATCAATGGTCTCTGTATGTGTGGCGACCTCTTGTTGACCTCGGAAGTAAGGCTGAACATACTCAGTGGTACTCCCAACCTGCTTATCGAGCGACATTTTCACTGTGATCTGAAACTTGATACTTCCTAGGATATTTAGTTCCTGGTTGACCTTATCAGCTATCAGAGGCTTGATATCTGTAATGTCTATGTTTCTATCAACGTGCATGCGCCAACCTCTCAAATAGTTGCCTACAGCGCGCTCAGTGCACACGAACTGTAGGTCAATAGCTCTATTCTGTCGTAATAATTCTACAAGCTGTGGTTTTCTCATACGGGAATACCCGCCTAAACCCAAATCGTGTGCCTCGGCTTTCAGTTGTTTTACAGTGGGACGTGCTACGGGGGCATGTGATAACAATGCGGTTAACCCGGCTCTCCCCAGGTTTGAATAACCCGTGTATCCAAGCTGTTTTGCTTGAGCTTTTAATTGTTTTACCGTAGGAGGCGCTTCTAAACCTAGTAATCTCAACAATGCTGACTTCCGCATTCGAGAATACCCGATCACACCTCTCTGTTTTGCGGCCCTCTTCAGCTCGCGTACAGTAGCCATAGTGTTTACACCTAAGAGAACCAATGTCTAATTGGTTCACAGTAAAGGGAGGTAACCCTTAAGTGGCTGTTTCACGCATTGGAGTCTATCTTGAGCAGTCGCCTACGTTCTTTTATGTAGCCTTTTTTATTCTCGTAGATGAGTTGATGTCTGACTACGTTCGCTCCGTGAGCTTTACATAGACAGTAGTGTCCTTTAACACCGATACCACACACAGAACACGTGTAGTTAGGACTTCCCATATGGAAACAACAGAACCCCTGATTCCTGCATTTCCTACCACAGGCCTCGGTCTTCCCCATAAGTATGTATTCACATCGGTATGGAGCGGGTCTCATGTTTACTTATATAGGTATTTTAATTTAATTGCTTCGCGACCAACGCAGTAGCTGCTATACCCAACACTATGAAGCCCAGTTCACGATTCATTTGTCCCTTGGATGGTGTGTAGTACTGAGCGAGTGTGGGTTTATTGAGCGGTTCCAATTGTTTACCAGTTAGTAGGTAGTATTCTTTCATTGCTTCATCGACATCGTTGAATGTTTGAACGGCATGGTTTTCACGCTGGAGTTGTTCATTAATGAAATCGATCCTCTGGAGGCGTTTTTTAGCGTACTCGGCCTGTGCTCTTTGTAATTTCTCAGTAGCGAGATCGTGCCGCTTCCTTTCTTCCTGTATTTCAGCCGCGTGATCATCTCGTAGTTTCGAGAAGAGGAAATTACTCCCGGAAAATGCCAGGGCATTCACTAACGCCCCACCAACCATCATAGCTATTGTGGCCATCCCTATATTTATTTCATTATATTATCAGGTATTATTCCTTGTTTTACTAGGATGTCTTTTGTGGCCATCGCCATACCAAGGTTCATTATGAGCATACCCATATCCTGCAGGTTGAAATCTAGCTTGATAGTTGGTTGTTTAAGCACCATTTTAGTCAACCGAGCGTACCCTACGGCTAGACTGGCTACCACTGTGGCGTGGTATGCGTCGTTGACGAACGTTTTCCAAAATTATAACATGATATGCGGGTCTACCGTGGGGGTGGGGGGCTCACTGTTGGGTGGGGGCTCACTGTGGGAGGGTACCCCAACGTATAACCACGAGATAGCCAAGGCAGCAGTTACACCTACAGCCAACAACAGTCGGGGGTTGGTCACTTTATGTTGGTTACACCACCGCTTTTTACCGGCAGCTACTCTCTTAGGATTCTTCTGTCTGGTTACTGTTTGTGAAGGGGTCACTTCCCTCACTGTGGGGGGTATCACCTCGGGAGGGGTTTCCCTCACTGGTTCCTGTGTCACTTCCGTCACCTCGGGAGCAGCATCCATCTATACTATTATTATTATTCTTTCTCTCAAATTGACAATGTTTTGCCGTGATAATCGCCGCCGTCACTGGAGCCAACAACATACCATATTTGTGGTACAGCCCGCAGCTGATAGAGCTCACGGCGTGTTCGATAAAAGGGTCTTTCTCGAGGTCCTCCCACAGGTAAAGTCGGCGCTCTGGTGGAATGGGAAGGAAGTGTGATACAATACCGGTGTATATCTGGGTCATAGCCGATCCTATTGTCTTTGTCATTTCTGCTCCGAGCCGGGACTCGTATCTAGCGTACAGCTTATCGATTTCTTCGGCTGACATTTTGTGAATTTTATCCGGAGTGTAGTCTCCAAAGTAATGTTTGGCTTTGCCGCCAACAGCCAACGCCACCAGTTTCTCTCGCTTGGGGGAATCCCCCACACCCCCAGTGGGGGAGACCCCCAACTGTTCGAGCAATTCCTCACACTCCATCTTATAATATAACAAGTAAGATTTAGTTTTAACTATATAATACCCGATGCAGACAAAACACAGAGAAATGAAGGTTAAGTTGCACACGACAAATACTTCAAATATCATAGCTATATGCTTAGCTTTGCTTAGCTTTGCTTAGCTTTGCTTAGCTATACTTAGCATTTGCTTAGCTTTGCTTAGCTTTAGCATACTATATATGCTACTGGTTGGTCGGTCTTGAGCACGAGCTTAGCGTGTTTAGTTTCAGCGAGCTGTTTCTTCACCCGTTCCCGTTCTAATTTGCTCATCACATCGTTCTCTCTCAAACACTCCTCGAACGAATCCCTGTCCTTGCAGTGAAATAAGGCCACCCATCGCGTCTGCTCCCTGATGTCTTTCAACACCGAGTTGAACTTCTGCATTAGCACCCAGACGCTGTGATTTGCATGCCGGCCGGAGAAGGCCAGGTACGATAGCATGTCTCTCTTTTTTGTTATCTCGCGATTAGCGCTGCAGTCGTCCAGTATGAACAGCGTCGGTTCCCCTTTAAATTTCTCGTGAAGAGCTTTCAACCAGTCCTGCAGGCGTGTTCCAGGGTCGATTTTGTGTACGTCCGGGTCCGTCATCACCCAAGGTCGCGCGTACGTTTTATTCATGCTCAGAGTAGGGCACATGATAACGATGTTATCGAACACATCCTTGTAGTAACCCTCCAACATATCCAACATGAAAACGGTCTTCCCACAGCCAGTCTGCCCGCACACTATGGCGCAGTGTGGGTCAGTGGGTAGTTGTGGGTACCCCTGGGGGGTGTGGGGGGACTGTTTATTGTTGGGGGGTACCCCCCATCAGTAGATGGCTTGCACGAATCTCCCATTGTCTATATTAAGTTGCGTGTCCATAATAACGTACAGATATAATTTCAACTTACCAGCGGGTTGAGCCTTCTTTGTAATCTGGATGGTTATCCCTTCGCTGCCGTTATCTATACGGCGCCCGCTACCGTGCAGTTTATCATCATCCGTGGATCGCATGTCCAACCATAGGGCGTACTTGGTGGTCAGGTATTCACCGATCTGCACGGAGCCGAGGTCCAGGTCCTTTGTTATATAATGTTGGGTCCCCACTGGTAGCTTTTTTATCTCATCCCACTGCTGGTGTGGTCTCATACCATGACTGAACAGCTGGTTGGGCACGCCCTCGATGGTCCACATCTCGGGGTTGAAAAACTTCTCGCTGTCCCTCCGGAATGGCTCGTAATCCTCCACGGGGACGACCAGGATACCTTTCATCGATCGCGCCGGCACGTTCAGGTTGATATTCCACACAGTGTCGCTCTTATCTCGCACGACTGATCTATGCCTCAGTACGCGATCGTACAGGATAGCCATCTTCCCAGAGTACTGGCTTCGAACCTGCCTGGCCAGCTCCGGGCTAGTGACCATGTCGAACTCCAGAGAGATGTTGTCTATGGCATAACTAGCCTCATCACCGTTCGGCGTACGCACTACTTTGCTATAGTCGTTAAACGTGAGCTCGTATTCGAGCCTATCACCCAGCGCGGCCTGGTAAAACGGCGCGTGTCCCGTGAGCAACTCGAAGTCGAGCGGCACGCAGAATCGATTCCCGTATGCTCGAGCGATGGCCTTTTCACCGTCCGATAGCTTGTCTAGCTGGTCTGGCGTGAAGGCATACCCTATGCGCGACCGGGTTGATTTGCTGATGCCCTGGTACACATCATTGACTCGTTCTCCCTCGCTTTTCCAGAGATCCCCGTAGCAGTGAAACACGTCGCTGTCGTCGATGCTCAGCACCTCGATACCACTGATCTTGACGGTCGTTTTCTTGATGATAGCTCGACCCACGTTCCGCACTAGCTCGCGTTTGTCGTTGTCGGAGGTCAACGTGATATTGAACGCCAGTCGAACAGTGCCTGGTACAATGAGGTCATTCTCACCAAGGTTTGGAAATCTAACCAGCAGAGTTTGATTCTGGTCTATCTTGCTGGGATTGTTGGTGATGGTCACCGACTGGCGCACGGCTCTGGCACCTAGTGGCTCTCTCAATCTTCTGAAAGGATCTAATTTTCTACCGTACATTGTTATATAAATGAAATATATTTTTAATACTAATGGATGAAGACATAGATATGACGGAGATGTCGGGCGATAGTGCCCAGGCATTCGATGATGACCAGGAGACCTCATTCAGTACGGGCCTACAGCCGGCTGTCGACGCAGTTGAGACCTCATTATCAAAGCAAAGGGCCGAACTCATTAAGGGCGCCGTCGACGATTATTACAACGCAATTGAAACTAGAGACAACATCAAGCAGCCGGGAAGGTACTATTCCGAGTTTACCCTCATCAATAAAACGCTGCGTTTGAAGGCTCACCCGGATGCCGATCTCGTGAATAAAAGCACGGGAAAACCGCTTGCCTTATCAACATTGGCCAGAAAATATGGGATTGACTTTATCCGCGATAAACTAGGCTTAGAATATTACGGTGGCGCGCGACCTAAGATTCCTCCGGAGTTAGTTCAAAGTCTGGAAGGCATCAGGGACGCCCCATCGGATCAAAACATGACTTATGATATTAAAAAGGTGTTGGCCGACTACGAGAACGAGCCCTTCCCGGGGCTCAAAAGTACCTTTCGGGAACTGCGGGGGTTGGACCTGTTAATGCAAACCATTCGTGGTCATCTCTGGAAAAGCACGGCCAAAATGAGTGAGATAGACGACCACATCGCTTATGAAAGGAAAAAACTCGGTGAAACTGAGGACGAGGCTCGGAAAGCCCCCATCGAGAAACGAATACGTGATTTGGAAGAGGAAAAGAAGGTCTGGCTGGAGACAGCATCCTCCTTCAAAGAAAAGCTTCGATCCCATATCAGCCGTATACGGGAAACCATCAATCAAGTCCTCCACCGAGACACCACGTTAGCAGACAGGATTCGGATATTGTTCCGGGAGCAAGGGATCACCATCGCCAGCATTCTGACTGCATTGGGTTTCATTATATCAACCCTGGTGGTGTCACTGGTGGGAGGAACCCCCACACCCCCCACACCTGGCGGCGGGGGAACTCCAAGTGGCGGTGGGGGTGTTAAAGACTGGATAAAAAAACTCGGGGAACGCCTAGCTAAACTGGCTGGTAAAGCCGCCGAAGCCCTTCCCGGCATCCTGGGTAGCATCGTCTCGTGGTTGTTGAGCGCTCTGGCTAAAACTGCCATGTGGCTCAGTCAAAACCTGTGGGCACCCATCGTCGCCGTGGCGGGTCTGGTGTACATAGCGGCTAAGAAATCTTTAACCAAATAAGCCCCAAAGTTACCCCACCAACCACTAGGGCCGTTTTACTATCAATATGCTGCTGATAGGAGGCCTGAATATGGGGGGCCACCTCCTGTGGTGTTGGTTGAACTTTAGGCTCCGGGGGTGGCGCCACTATACCCGTTTCACGTGGTGGGATGTGTGGGATATAGGGGGTGTTAATATTGGGGTTGATACCCAACTTTTGATCCGCCGTGGCTATGACTATTTTGTTGTTATAAACCACCACTTTTTTTACTCTCAGTTGCATATCACTCGGAGCCATGTACAGCCCCACGCCGAACACGTAATTGACTTTCGATCTGGCGTATTCTAACACGTTTTGGTAACGGTCGATGGCCCGCGGGAGATCAACTGGAGAATTTATAGCATCCTCAAAGTTGGAAACGAACTGTTTCTGAGCGTCGTAAGCAGTTCCCTTACCTAGGATGTTGGAACGGGTCATCGACTGTGCACCCAACAGCGCCCACACGTACGTTCGAATCGAGTCGTTCAAGCGTATTGTACCAGCACGAGTGAATTCTTTCGATGTTTTTGAGATCATTTTAGTCCAGGCTGTGGCTGCATCAGGATTGGTTTGCTTTATACAGCTGACATGGATCTTTTCATTCGTTGTGGGGCCTGTAAATGTATGACGGTTTGGGTTGTATGAACCATCTTTAGAACCGGCATAATATGTTCCGGACCTGTAGAAGTACACGAGAACTATACCGAGACCATGGTTCACACCAGGAAGGCGAAAGTCTTTATTCGTTGGAATCTCAAACTCCCCACAAACACGTTCATAAGCGCGTTTATCATAGGGGTTATTCGTCATACTCCACGCTTTATCTTGGGGAAGAGGAGCACTTATTTCCTTCAATATTCGTCTCGTTTGATAATAAATATGAAACAAAATAACCGCCTTACTCAGTTCGTCTATACCGTAGTCTGGTGTCACACCCGACCCTGTCGTCGCACACCACACAGCAAAGTTGAGTTGGTTCTGCCAAAACTGCATTGGGTTTTGATTCCAGTTTACCACCGCCTGCGCGTTATTAACGGACACGATATAGTTTTCAAAGATATTAATAAAGGTTGTTTTAAACCCCGTACTACCTTCCACCACGATTTTCAAGTGTGCTAAATCCATATTATAATATATAAATTATATATTATAATATGTACATAACACTTCCAGGAATAACGAGCGGTGAGGCCGTTCAGCTGACGCACGCGATCGATAACACGTCAGGCCAACTCGAAGTCGCACTCTGCGATATCACCTACCTACCGCAATGGACTAACATCAACGCCAGCAACAATAAGCTGTTCGTCAGTGGAACTCGCAGTCAGATAACTGACGGCTACTACAGCGTGTGCTCTCTAAACGACGAGGTCTTCAAACCCCTGGGAGCCGAACTCAAGATGAACGACTCAAACGGCACAGTGGTGTTAATCAAAAACGGAAGAACCTCATTGAGGCTCGGCCGACCATTAGCGAGGATACTCGGTATGTCTCCTGACGAGATAAAACCAACAACAACCGTCACAGGTACGAAGTTACCCGACCTAGTACCGTACCGAGAGCTGTACATTCATCTCGGTCAGGTGAGCACAACGTACAACATTCAAGGAGGTCACCCTTCCACTATTCTGAGAGCAGTGCCGGTGAAAACTGAGAAATACAACGACGGTAGAACCGAGTCGTTTTCACCACGGCAGTATAAGAGATTAACCCAGGGCAACATACCTGAGCTGGCAATATCGGTGTTAGATATAAATCATAATCCTGTAAATATAGGATACCTCAGCTTAACGCTTCATGTAAAATGACCAGCGCACAAGGGCCCGGAGTGAAAAAATGCGTCAATATCGGGATCTCCGACCTCGGAGACACGCGCGGTTTCGACGCTCCCGGAGTAGATGGTAAATCGTACGCCTTGCAACTGAAAAACAACATTTACAAACGCGTTGAAATCCCCTCCGGTGGAACCCTAAGTGATATAGTAGATACCACAAGAGCAACAGTCAACACTAAGTACGCCCTTGTCAACACCGGTAATAATAATTGGATAATATACCCATCGTTCGGGGGTAAACTGTTCGACTTAGACGATGTTGAGAGCACTACCGTCGCCCGAAACAAGCCATATATGCTCGTCTTCACCGAAGATGACAAGTGGGTGTTGTTACCCGATAACGACGACTGGTTTCTCAATATTAGACTCGTCTCCCCTTACGTGTTTACTGATAACAAACAACCACCTAAACAAAGTCGTGAACAATGGAACCCTGCTCGTGGCTTACGTCCCAACTCAGAGACGTAGCGTAGTCGTCAGCCCAGTCAACACTATAGCAGCCCACATGCTATCGAGTAAACCGGCCATACAAAACGTGAAATTGCAGTTGGTGTCTGAATTCGAAGGCGTGGTCACTATACTAGAGAGTCTACCGGCAAACTCAACACTGATCATCAAAGTCTACCTAGGGGAACCATCGGGGAATGATGTTGAGATCGTGAAGGGGATCAAACTCGGGTGGGGTAAACAACATCAGTATCAAGTTTGCAATGTTTACGTGCGGGTGGGTTCCGACTCCAAGACCAGTCTGCAGGGGGTCAACGTGATCGTGGAAAACAAGATATCACTAATCAATATCTTCCTGCCTAACAACATACACTTCATGGGTATGAAGTTCACCCCTGAACTATTATCAGAAAAACAGTTGGAAATTATATCGTAATAGTATAATAATGACCAGTCATCGTCCCAACACTACACTTAACGACCTAGGAGATACGGAGGGATTCGATCAGCCTGGTGAGGAAGACGCTTTATATATCCTACACTTCAAAGACAACGTGTACAGACGGGTGTCGTTATCAGATTTTAAAGAGCCTAAATGGAATATCAACTTAACACTCGCCTCACCTTATATAACAATAGACGAAAATGAGTGGATCTCTAAGATTAGTAACAACGGTAGCTGGATCGGGGATTTCATCATTCCGGAGAGGGGATTCATGATGTCTATTAATTCCGTAAATAGGTTAATGTCTGTAGGGGGAAAAAATAAATTAACATTTAGCAATCGTTTGGGTAATATAGTAAATATTGTTGAGATATATTCCCCTTCCACACTCATCATAGAAGTCTTCTTTTATATAAGCACTGAAAACGACTCAAGAGTACACCAAATTGTACCCGGGGTGTCAATACACTGGTATGACGAACACCTAGGTCAACATTGTCGTATTATTATACAACGGGATACCCCGGGTCATATAAACCGCTTAATAAGCCTCAGTGGGGTTTTGATTACAACAGGAAAGTCTATTAACCTCTCACCTATTACCCTGACTAGTGGTATAGACCTTGTAGAATTCAAATTCACTTATGGACTATTAACTGAAACCCAATTAAAATATCTTTCATAATATATATTATAGGATGGGTCTGTACCCAGTCGTAGAAGAAGTAGCTAAGACGTTGGAAACCGTAGATGGGTTCCGCTTGAGGCAGTTATGTGATGTGAAACGTCAACTAGAACAAGACCGTGACACTCGGAAAGCACTATGTAAAAAATATAATAGAGCTTTCAATATCGTGGACGGGGCTGACACTACCCTTATGGCAACCAGCATGGGACTAGGGGCGGCAGGTGTTGGATTGTTGGCTACCATCGTGGCTGCACCTATAGTGCTAGGTATTGAAATAACGGCAGGGGTGGCAGGGTTGGCAGGGTTGGCGCTTAAGTTAGTATCACGCAGACTTAATCGTAAGGCATTGAAACACGACGAGATCAGGGTTCTGGCCGAAGCAAAGCTGAACACAGTGAGTGAGCGAATTTCCACGGCACTCTCTGACAGTAAGATCTCAGAAGAGGAGTTTCGTTCAATCCTCTCTGAACTCAAAAAATATAACGGAATGAAACAAGATATTCGATCCAAGTCTCGTAAGTCTGCTATCAGCGAGGACGAGAAAAAAAAGTACATAGAACAGGGGATACAAAAAGCCCAGCAAGCCTTTATTATGAACACCAAAGAGATCGTAGGCGGTTCACGTTAAACTGTTTCATCGATATAAACATGACATAGGCACAGTGTTACCTCCAACACACGTTAAGTAGTAGGGGTAATGTATCTATACCAGCCGGGGGAACACGAGGGTGATAGCCGTAAGCGGGCCACCGATCCTATATGGTCAGTCAAAACTTACAACATAGATAAAGTGGATATGAAAGCCGACGAACCTAACTTATACTACTTGAGGGATGGGCCGGGTAGGGGATTTGTAAGAGAAGAATTATTGATCGTACCGTACGGCACAGTGTTACCTCCAACACACGTTATGTAGTAGGGGTAATAGTAGCAAGAGCTAATGGCCCAACCAAAGCCTTATTTAGTAAATAAGGCTTTGTAGAGACATTTCTTGAAAGTGGTCCAGAACTGTCATTGTATATACTACTCAAGTCCCAGATGGTCACTTTGAAAGTCAGTGTACTGGCCTTCTGCCGGTAAAGCATTCACTATTTCAGTTTAAAACTTAAATTAAATTTTGTTTTTCACTTCCCGATATATTTGCTTTGCATTTAAATGTAAGGAGATCGTCGAATAACCGAATGGTTAAAGCGTTCGCTCATGACGCTCCAAACAAATCTATTTCGATTTTCCATATCTGAATGATGTGTGGAGATGATATTTGTTGTTTCTCCCCGTGATATAGCTGGTATGCTGGTAAAAGCAGTGTGAAAACGACACTCATGCAGTCTTAATATGTGCTGGAAGTATAAATTATGATACAGAATACTGTTTACCTTTATTAGCAGAAGCCACTGTGCTCTTCCAAACCAAAACATAAAGAGCCTCCTTGTGTACAATGACGTCTACTGCCAAGTCACAACTTGATTTTCGTGTTTGAGATATGTTCTCGTGGAATCATATATTTTGCATTTATGCACACAGTACAAATGATGTAAAATATGTTTACCTTTATTATCAGGAGCGTGGGTGCCATCGTCCTGGGGGTGGAATTGGACCCTGAAGTCCCCCAGAGGCAGGACGACTGCCAAGAAGACATTCCATGGACAGAAGTGGATCAAGGATTCTTCTGGAGCAGCATGTGGATGTTTTACTGTTCGGACATTTTGTGACAATGTACTCTGCGTGTCTACTACTGTAAACCCTCCAGTAGAATAGGTAGCGTTGCATACGTTGAGGGAACACGGTTCCAGAGTTTTTTTTTCTCAAAAATGTTTTTTATCTCTGGTTTTACGTGTCGGGCTTCAGTTACCTTTGACCTTGTTCAAATCTCAAATTTGATCAAGATCAATTTAGAGACACATTCTGCGACAACAATGTTGGTGTTTATGTTCGAGGATTTGGTACTGTTCCATGTTGGGAATGATGACATTAATAAAACATAATCCGCACAGCTGGTCCAGTTGTACTTGTTTGTTTTGCTGTTTTGTTTGTGAAACTTGTGAACTCGAGAAGAATTGGTTTTGTCCATGTCGTTTTTGTGCACGACTTAAAAAACCTTGTCGGAGTGCTTGTTTTTAGCCATGCCATGTACTGCTAAACACCGCCAACACAGAAACACATCACGAAACAAGTCCAACATTTAAACAATAGATCAATACACAGGGGTATTCTAATGTCTACAAACCAGAACTTACAATACAAAAGCCTATCAACATTACTAGATCACATCGCACAGACCTTTAGTTCAATGTATGTACTAAACAATCCAGTGGTGTCTGTAGATGAGACAAGACATTAAATGAAAAGCTCCCACCAATATCCAACAGTCTAGAATATTACATTGCGCAAGTAAACAACTAAGTGCATGTTTGCCAATCATATTCCTTAACCAGCTGACCATGGTTGGAGCATTTGTGATGGTCAGCGTATCCCTATTCTGTTGTCGCGAGATGCTGCTCCCATGGATTGGTTGAACTGACAAAGAGTAAATGCAATAAAGTCAGTATGCCATTAGAGAGAGATCTATATCAAAGCAGATAAACTGAACAAATTGTAAGCTTCTGAATGTATCAAAAGTGATTAACAGTTATCTGACAGACCATTTGAATAGCTACTACGAGAGCTTAGAGGCAGTTATCGATCATGAAGCATCGTTTTCTAATACTTTGGATACTGTTATTTCATCAAATAGTTTAGGAATGTATAGCTTTTATTAACCATAACATTGAAGTTTGTTTTTTTCTAAACTGTGTTAAACATGTGACACCAAATGAATTGTTTGTTAGTTCTCTGCTCTGTATAGGCACTAAAACTACAATGGTGGCCATCTTGGCAGCCATTTTTTCATTCTGGGTAATATCAAGTTATTCCATGTAACATGTTGTCACTCTAGAAGTAAACAGGAAACAAAATCTCGTCTCAAAGAGTAAGCTGTAAAACATTATCTTACTCTAGAATATACAAGTGTCAAAAAACATAAAAAAAGTATCAACATTGGCCGTAAATGGACATATTAGGTGTTAATTTTTATGTAAATGTAACTGCCGAGAAGACAATTCAAAATGGTGGTCATTTTTATTATTTTCAAAAGCAAATATATGTCAAAAAACATATACACCATTTAGCAATACACAAAAGTCACAATGACAGTGATCAGTTTGATATTAGTAAAACTATCCATGATTAACTTTGAGATGTTGTCGGCCAGCAAACCAAATGTCATGAAAATGCTCACAGACCTCCACCACATAAAATGGCCTGTGAAAACCTGAGTATTAAAGGCCTTTTCATGAGGCAAAGACATCATACTAACTGAAGATAGTGTCAAACAGTACTGGGGAGACAGTACTGGGGAGACTACGACATCAGATTTTTCAGCTGCCTCCTCCTGTACTACTTCAATGCCCTTGGATACAGCAAAGGGGTTCACCATGTCTTGTCAGGAGTCTCGATCACAAGGAAAAGCGACCAATACTCAATCGATGCAGAAGGTCTGTGATCAGTGTCAATAGGGTCAATTTCAAGTGGACATTTTGGGCTTTTGGGAGGAATTTCATAGGTGTAAGCCATGGTTAGTGTAATATGGTTCATCATCCGAGCCACCCACCCCCCACGGAGTATCACAAGGACAATGCTAAAAGCAAGTGGGTCTCCAACTTACAACACCAAGGATACCCGGATGATCTACTCCAGCAGAAGAATTAATATTCATATTTCTCCCAGATTGGCCCATGAGCCATATTAACTACGAGGTCGAAAATATCGGGGTTCATTTTTTTCATACTATGACCTAGGGGAAAATATTACTTTGTCATGGTGAGGTGATGTCGTGAGCAATGCAAGGACGCCACGTCTCCTCTATAACGTTCTAAATGAGGCCATTGTGGGTAACCAGCCCATGTTTGAAAGTTGAGTTTGGTAATAGATAGGCACACTCGTGCCTAAATATCTGTATATCCCTCGCTGTATCTGTATATCCTCGGGGAATACCAACATTTCAACTTGTGTCGTAAACATAGTTTCACATTAATTAGCAACAGCCTTAACAATAATAAACGTATTGTATCGTGTTTACGTCAACTTTCAGGGTGTATTGCACTCTGTAGACAGGTGTAAGTTGTGGTAAGTTGTCAAAGTTAGGTGTAAATCAAAAATTAATGTCAGTTATATATTCTTTGTATCTGAACGTTAGATCGTTTGTTAGCGCTGGCGGCTATTTTAGTGCATCCTTTAAGAATAATTCGGATTTAATGCAAGGCGATGTTTTGTCTCCAATTCTATTTTCATTTTATCTCAGTGATTTTGAGACCCCCTTTTTTGAAGATTACTGAATTTCTTATAAATGTAAATCCCTAAGTATTTTTCTGTTACTGTATGCAGACGACGTGCCCTAATTTCTGAATCAGTTGATGGTTCACAAACGCAGTTAGATTCGTTGTTGAATTACTCCACTGAAGTTAAAAACTATACATGTAATTCTATTGCTTATGCAGAATTGGGTCGTCGTCCCTCGCATATATCAGAGACATGATAAAGTATTGGTGCAAGTTGCTTCACACAAATGATCTTATCCTTCGAAATTATTATGAATTTCTTTTGTGAGAAGTAAAGACCCGTCGTGTTAATAGCTGGGCGTATCAGTGGAACAATATTTAATCTAACATTGGTATCAATGAATTATGACATAGAGATGAAGTATGTCCTGCATACCTACCTTCTTACATACGAAGTTTCGATCAAGCATTTTAAGAGATTGTTGATATTTATCCAATTGATCAGAATGTGTAATGTATACAAATATTATTGATATTTGCACTCTGCTGCATTACCTATGTAAAGCTATCCCGCACATCTTCGGGAAATATTTATCTAAATTCCAACGTAACTCTCGTAATTCAAGTATAGAAACAGCATGTTGAAATAACAGAAAAAAACTGTGTTTTTTGTGAAGACGACATTGAAGACGAGTTGCATTTTATATTAGGACGTCGCTATTTTATTAATTACAGAAAACTGTACATAAAACCATATTACTACAGATGCCATATTACTAAGATATAAAACCATATTAGTACAATGCAGAAACGCATTCAACTTGCAAGTGTTAGAAATGTAAAACAGTTGTGTAATTTAGGTGAATATTTGTATAAAGCTTCTTGTCTCAGAAATGAAATGATGCTAAATAATAAGGTACTTTCTGTACATTCTACATTATAATCAATGTTTCGTCATCCACCTGTGCCAACTTTCGTCTTTGTAGGCACCATTGATTGTCTGTAAAGGTAAATTATGAATCTCAATCTGACATGGGCACTCATACAATGGTATAATACATCACTTCATATAATGGTATAATACATCACCTGAATCATCCAAGCGTTCATCGATAGGTAGGGGTGGCCATTCTTCACTGAGTCGTGTTTGCATTATCCCAAGATTGATACTAAATGTGATTTCAGACACGTGTAAGGAGGAACCATTGTTATACCATTCAGTAAGTTAGACTGGTTTAACGGAATGGAATCG
The DNA here is from genome assembly GCF_037392515.1 of Haliotis asinina. Lineage (NCBI taxonomy): Eukaryota > Metazoa > Mollusca > Gastropoda > Lepetellida > Haliotidae > Haliotis > Haliotis asinina. The sequence goes on along the minus strand of NC_090281.1, from coordinate 39,661,439 downwards.
ATGACGAAAAAGAAAGATTGGAATAGGCAAGGCAGGATGAATGACGTCTTTAACACGAGCCGAACGTAAGTATGGGAAATTGACGTGGGCTGTTTTGGAAATAACACTACGCAATTTGTGTCAGCGGTTTCTGGAAAGCAAATTAAGAGTTACTGGAGAAGCGATAGATTTAATGCCTTTCAAATACACGACAAGTTGTACCACGGGGCGCTCAGATCAGATGTGATTTCATTCCGACTTTAAACACGTTTTCTTTCAACATAAGGGTTCCGGTGACTTTTATTTTCTATGCAGTGATTCTTCTGAATTGGTGGATGTTTTTGTGTGCTCATGTATGCGTGGGACGGTGCTCCATGCATTTGTGGATGTGATGGTGGGGGTTCATATATACCGATGGTGGTGCCCAGAGCACTGGTGGATGTTGTGGTGTACTCATGTATGTTGGTGGTGGTGTCCCATACTTTGGTGGATGTTGTGTTCCACTGAAGTATGCAGGTGCCGGTGTGCTATCCATTGGTTCATCTGATTGTGGTGTCTCATATATGCCTGTGGTGGTGCCCGATGCATTGGTGAATGTTGTCGTGTGCTCATGTATGTCGGTGACGGTGCACGATGGCGGTGGCGGTGCACGGTGGATTTTGTTATGTACTCATGTATGAATGTGTGGGGCACCATGCATTGGTGGATGTTGTGGTGTACTCATGTATGCTGGTGGCAGTGCGCCTTGCATTCGTGGATGTGATGGTGGTGTCTCATGTATGAGAGTGCTGGTGCTACATGCATTACTGGATGTTGTACTGTACTCATGTATGCCGGTGGTGGTGCTCCATGCATTGCTGGAAGTTCTGGTGTTCTCATGTATGATGGTGGCGGTGCACGATCCATTTGTGGATGTTGTGGTGTACTCAGGTATGCTGGTGACGGCGCGCCATGCATTGCTGGATGTTGTGGTGTACTCCTGTATGTCGGTGGCGGTGTGCCATGCATACGTAGATCTTGTGGTGTACTCATGTATGCCGGTGGTGGTGCGCTATCCATTGGTGGATGTTGTGGTGTACTCATGTATGTCGGTGGCGGTATGCCATGCATTGGTGGATGTGAGGGGGGTGTCTCATGCATGAGGGTGCTGGTGCCCCATGCATAGGTGGATGTTGTGGTGTACTCATGTATGTCGGTGGCGGTGGACGATGCATTGGTGGATGTTGTGGTGTACTCATGTATGCCGGTGGTTTTGCCCCATGCATTGGGGGATGTTCTGGTGTACTCATGTATCCAGCTGGCGGTTCGCCATGCATTGGTGGATGTTGTGGTGTCCTCATGTATGCCGGTGGTGGTGTGCCATGCATTGGTGGACCTTATGGTGTACTCATATACGTCGTTGGCAGTGCGTTATCCATGTGTGGACGTGATGGTGGTGCACAATGCATTAGTAAATGTTGTGATGTACACATGTATGCCTGTGGTGGTGTCAAATGCATTGGTGGATGTTGTGGTGTATTCATGTATGCCGGTGGTGGTGCGCTATGCATTGGTGGATGTTGCGGTGTACTCATGTATGTCGGTGGCGGTATGCCATGTATTGGTGGATGTGAGGGGGGTGTCTCATGCATGAGGGTGCTGGTGCCCCATGCATAGGTGGATGTTGTGGTGTACTCATGTATGTCGGTGGCGGTGGACGATGCATTGGTGGATGTTGTGGTGTACTCATGTATGCCGGTTTTTTCACGCCATGCATTGGTGGATGTTCTGGTGTACTCATGTATCCAGCTGGCAGTGCGCCATGCATTGGTGGATGTTGTGGTGTCCTCATGTATGCCGGTGGTGGTGTGCCATGCATTGGTGGACATAATGTTGTACTCATATACGCCGTTGGCAGTGCGTTATGCATGTGTGGACGTGATGGTGGTGCACAATGCATTAGTAAATGTTGTGATGTACTCATGTATGCCTGTGGTGGTGTCAAATGCATTGGTGGATGTTGTGGTGTATTCATGTATCCCGGTGGTGGTGCCCCATGGATTAGTGGATGTTGTGGTGTGCTCATGTATGCAGATGGAGGTGCCCCATCCATTGGTGCATGTTGTGATGTACTCATATATGCCGGTGGCGGGGCACGATCAATTGGTGGATGTTTCGGTGTACTCATGTATGTCGGTGGCAGTGTGCCATGTTGGTATATGTGATGGTGGTGTCTCATGCATAAGGGTGGTGTCCTCCATGGATTGGTGCATGTTCTGGTGTACTCATGTACATCGGTGGCGGTGCGACATGCACTGCTGGATGCGATGGTGGTGGCTTATGTATGCCTGTGGTGGTGCCCGATGCATTGGTGGATGTTGTGGTGTACTCATGTATGCCTGTGGTGGTGTCCCGTGGATTCGTGGATATTGTGGTTTACTCATGTGTGCCGGTGGCGGTGCGCTATGCATTGGTGGATGTTGTGGTGTGTTCTTGTATGCCTGTGGTGGTGGCCCATGCATTGGTGGATATTGTGGTGTACTGATACATACCGTTAGCGGTGCGCCATGCATTGCTGGATGCGATGATGGTGGCCTATGTATGCCTGTGGTGGTGCCCGATGCATTAGTGGATGTTGTGGTGTACTCATGTATGCCTGTGGTGGTGTTCCATGCATTGGTGGATATTGTGGTGTACTCATGTATGCCGGTGGCGGTGAACAATCCATGGTTTCATGTTGTGGTGTGCTCATGTATGCCGGTGGCGGTGTCCCATATATTGGTGGATCTCGTGCTGTACTCATATATGAAATTAGTGCTGCACCATGCATTGCTGGATGCGATGGTCGTGCCTTATGTATGCCTGTGGTGGTGCCCTAAGCATTAGTGGATGTTGTGGTGTACTCATGTATGCCCGTGGTGGTACATGATCCATTGGTGGATGTTGTGGTGCGCTCATGTAGGTGGTTGTCGGTGCCCCATGCACTGGTGGATGTGATGGTGGTGTCTCATGTAAGGCGGTGGTGGTGTCCCATGCATTGGTGGATATTGTGGTGTACCGGTGGCGGTGCATAATGCATTGGTGGATGTTGTTATCTACTTATGTATGCCAGCAGCGGTGCGCAATGCATTGCTGGATGTAATGGTGGTGGCTTATGTCTAGCTGTGGTGGTGCCCCATGCATTGATGGATGTTGTGGGTACTCATGAATACCGGTGGTGGTACACAATGCATTGGTGGATGTTGTTTTGTACTCATGTATGCCGGTGGTGGTGCGTCATGCTTTGTTGGATGTTGTGGTGTGCTCAAGTATGCCAGTAGCGGTGCGCAGTGCATTGCTGGATGTGATGGTGGTGGCTTATGTATGCGTCTGGTTGTGCCGCATGCATTGGTTCATGTTGTGTGTACTCATGTATGCCTGTCGTCGTACACAATACATTGGTGTATGTATGTGTGCCGATGGTGGTGCGCCGTACATTGGTGGATGTTGTGGTGTCCTCATGTGTGCTTCTGTGTGGCGTCCCATGCATTGGTGAATATTGTGGTGTACTCATGTAAGCCGGTGGTCGTGAACAATCCATTCGTGGATGTTGTGGTGTACTCATATATGCACATACTGCTGCGCCATGCATCACTGGATGCGATGGTGGTGGCTGATGTATACCTGTGCTGGTGCCCGATGCATTGGTGGATCTTGTGGTGTAGTCATGTGTGCCGGTGGTGGTGCACCATGCATTTGAGGATGTTGTGAGTACTCATGTATGCCGGTGGTGGTACACGATTGCATTAGTGGATGTTTTGGTGTACTCATGTATGTCGATGGCGGTGCGCCATGCATTGGTGGATGTTGTGGTGTCCTCATGTATGCCGGTGCCGGAGCGTCATGCAGTGGTGGATGTGAGGGTGGTGTCTCATCTATCCCGGTGGTGGTGTACCATGCACTGGTGGATGTTGTGTTGTACTCATGTACGCCGGTGGTGGTGTCCCATGTATTGGTGCATATTGTGGTGTACTCATAAATGAGGGTGGTGGTGCACAATGCATTGGTGGATGTTGTGGTGTACTCATGTATGTCGATGGCGGTGCGCCATGCATTGGTGGATGTTGTGGTGTCCTCATGTATGCTGATGCCGGAGCGTCATGCAGTGGTGGATGTGAGGGTGGTGGTTCATGTATACCGGTGGTGGTGAACCATGCATTGGTGGATCTTGTGGTGTACTCATGTATGCCGGTGGTAGTGCCCCATGGATTGGTGGATGTTGTGGTGTACTCATGTATGCCGGTGGTGGTGCACAATACATTGGTGGATGTTGTGGTCTACTAATATATGCCGGTGGTGGTGTCCCATGTGTTGGTGGATATTGTGGTGTACTCATGATCTCCGGTGATGGTTCATATTGCATTGGTGGATGTTGTGGTGTACTCATGTATGAAGGTGGTTGTGCCTCATGGATTAGTGTATGTTGTGGTGTACTCATGTGTGCCGGTGCCGGTGCCCTATGCATTTTTGGATGTTGTGATGTACACATATATGCCGGTGGCGATGCAACATCCTTTGGTGGATGTTGTGGTGTACTCATGTATTTCCCTGTCAATGTGCCATGGATTGGTAGATGTGATGGTGGTGTCTCATGTATAATTGTGGTGTTGCTCCATGGATTGGTGCATGTTGTGGTGTACTCATGTATGTCGGTGGCGGAGCGACATGCATTGGTGGATGTTTTGGTGGTGGCTCATCTATGCTGGAGGTGGTGAACCATGCATTGGTAGATGTTGTGGTGTCCTCATCTATGCCGGGTGTCGGTACACAGTGTATTGATGGATGTTGTTGTGTACTCATATATACCGTTATCAGTTTACAATCAATTTCTGGATGTGATGGTGGTGGCTCAAGTATGAATGTGGTGGTACACGATGCATTGGTGGATCTTGTGGTGTGCTTATGTATGTGGTTGTCGGTGCCCCACGCATTGGTGGATGTTGTGGTGTACTCATGTACGCCGGTGGTGGTGTCCCGTCCATTGGTTGATATTGTGGTGTACTCCTGTACGCCGGTGGCGGTGCGCAATGCATTGGTGCATGTGATGGTTGTGCCTTATGTATGGCTGTGGTGGTGCCCCATGCATTGGTGGATGTTGTGTGTACACATATATGCCGGTGGTGGTACACAATGCATTGTTGGTTGTTGTGGTGCACTCATGTTTGCCGGTGGTGGTGCGTCATGTATTTTTGGAAGTTGTGGTGTGTTCATGTATGTCGGTGGCGGTGCCCCATGCATTGGTGGATGTTGTGGTGTACTTATGTATGTCAGTGGTGGTGCTCTATGGATTCGTGTATGCTGTGGTGTGCTCATGAATGCCGGTGGCGGTGCCCCATGCATTGGTGGATATTGTGGTGTACTCCTGTACGCCGGTGGCGGTGCACAATGCATTGGTGGATGTTTTGGTGTACTCATGTATGCCGGTGGCGGTGCGAGATGCATTGGTAGATGTTATTGTGGTGACTTATGTATGCTGGTTGTAGTGAAAAATGCATTGGTGGATGTTGTGGTGTACACATATAGGCCAGTGGCAATGGACGATCCATTGGTGAATGTTTTGGTGTACTCATGTGTGTCGGTGTAGGTGTGCCATGCTTTGGTAGATGTGATGGTGGTTTCTCATGTATAATTGTGGTAGTGCTCCATGGATTGGTGCATGTTGTGGTGTACTCATGTATGTCGGTGTTGGTGCGACATGCATTGACGGATGATATGATGGTGGCTCATGTATGCCGGTGGTGGTGAACCATGCATTGGTAGATGTTCTGGTGTCCTCATGTATGCCGGATGTAGGTACACAATGCATTGGTGGACGTTGTTGTGTACTCATATATACCGTTAGCTGTTCACCATAAATTGCCGGATGTGATGGTGGTCGCTCAAGTATGAATGTGGTCGTACACGATGCATTGGTGGATGTTGTGGTGCACTCATATATGCCGTCGACGGTGGACGATGCATTGGTGGATGTTGTGGTGTGCTCATGTATGCGGTTGTCGGTGCCCCAGGCATTTATGGATGTGATGGTGGTGTGCTTATGTATGCCGGTGGTGGTGTCCCATGCATTGGTGGATATTGTGGTGTACTCCTGTACACCGGCGGCGGTGCAAAATGCATTGGTGGATGTTGTTATGTACTTATGTATGCCAGTGGCAGTGCCCAGTGCATTGTTGGATGTGATGGTGGTGGCTTATGTATGGCTGTGGTGGTGCCCCATGCATTGGTTGATGTTGTGTGTACTCATGTTTGCTGGTGGTGGTACATGATGCATTGGTGGATGTTGTGATGGACTCATGTATGCCGGTGGTGGTGCGTCATGTATTGCTGGATGTTGTGGTGTACTCATGTATGCCGGTGGTTGTGCTCCATGGATTAGTGTATGTTGTGGTGTGCTCATGTATGCTGGTGGCGGTGCAACATGCATTGGTGGATGTTGTGGTGTACTCATATATGCCGTTGGCGGTGCACGATCCATTGGTGGATATTGTGGTGTACTCCTGTACGCCGGCATCGGTGCACAATGCATTGGTGGATGTTGTGGTGTACTCATGTATGCCGGTGGTTGTGCTCCATGGATTAGTGTATGTTGTGGTGTGCTCATGTATGCTGGTGGCGGTGCAACATGCATTGGTGGATGTTGTGGTGTACTCATATATGCCGTTGGCGGTGCACGATCCATTGGTGGATGTTTTAGTATACTCAGGTATGTCGGTGGCGGTGTGTCATTCATTGGTAGATGTGATGGTGGTTTCTCATGTATAATTGTGGTAGTGCTCCATAGATTGGTGCTTGTTGTCTTGTACTCATGTATGTCGGTGGCGGTGCGAGATGCATTGGTGGAAGTGGTGATGGTGTGCTCATGTATGCCTGTAGTGGTGCCCCATGCATTGGTGGATATTGTGGCTTACTCCTGTACGCCCCCGGCGGTCCACAATGCATTGGTTCATGTTGTTATGTACTTATGTATGCCAGTGGCGGTGAGCAATGCATTGGTGGATGTTGTGGTGTGCTCATGTATGCCTGTGGTGGTGTCCCATGCATTGGTGGATATTGTGGTGTACTCTTAGATACCGTTAGCGGTACGCCATACATTGCTGGATGCGATGGTGGTGGCTTATGTATGCCTGTGGTGCTGTCCCATCCATTGGTGGATATTGTGGTGTACTCATGTACGCCGGTGGGGGTGAACAATCCATTGTTGCATGTTGTGGTGTGCTCATGTATGCCCTTGGCGGTGTCAGATGCATTGGTGGATCTTGTGTTGTAATCATATATGCAGTTAACGCTGCGCCATGCATTGCTGTATGCGATGGTGGTGACTTTTGTTGGCCTGTGGTGGTGCCCGATGCATTGGTGGATGTTGTGATGTAGTTATGTGTCCCGGTGGCAGTGCGCCATGCTTTGGTGGATGTTGTGGTGTACTCATGTATGTCGGTGTTGGTGCGACATGCATTGGTGGATGTGATGGTGGTGGCTCATGTATGCCGGTGGTGGTGAACCATGCATTGGTAGATGTTGTGATGTCCTCATGTATGCCGGATGTAGGTACACGATGCATTGGTGGATGTTGTTGTGTACTCATATACACCGTGAGCTGTTCACTATAAATTGCCGGTTGGTGGTTGCTGAAGTATGAATGTGGTCGTACACGATGCATTCGTGGATGTTGTGGTGCACTCATATATGCCGTCGGGGGTGGACGATGCATTGGTGGATGTTGTGGTGTGCTCATGTATGCGGTTGTCGGTGCCCCAGGCATTTATGCATGTGATGGTGGTGTGCTCATAAATGCCGACGGTGGTGTCCGATGCATTGGTGGATATTGTGGTGTACTCCTGTACGCCAGCGGGGGTGCACAATGTATTGGTGGATGTTGTTATGTACTTATGTATGCCAGTGGCAGTGCCCAGTGCATTGGTGGATGTGATGGTGGTGGCTTATATATGGCTGTGGTGGTGCCCCATGCATTGGTGGATGTTGTGTCTACACATGTTTGCCGGTGGTGGTACACAATGCATTGGTGGATGTTGTTGTGTACTCATATATACCGTTAGCTGTTCACCATAAATTGCCGGATGTGATGGTGGTCGCTCAAGTATGAATGTGGTCGTACACGATGCATTGGTGGATGTTGTGGTGCACTCATATATGCCGTCGACGGTGGACGATGCATTGGTGGATGTTGTGGTGTGCTCATGTATGCGGTTGTCGGTGCCCCAGGCATTTATGGATGTGATGGTGGTGTGCTTATGTATGCCGGTGGTGGTGTCCCATGCATTGGTGGATATTGTGGTGTACTCCTGTACACCGGCGGCGGTGCAAAATGCATTGGTGGATGTTGTTATGTACTTATGTATGCCAGTGGCAGTGCCCAGTGCATTGTTGGATGTGATGGTGGTGGCTTATGTATGGCTGTGGTGGTGCCCCATGCATTGGTTGATGTTGTGTGTACTCATGTTTGCTGGTGGTGGTACATGATGCATTGGTGGATGTTGTGATGGACTCATGTATGCCGGTGGTGGTGCGTCATGTATTGCTGGATGTTGTGGTGTACTCATGTATGCCGGTGGTTGTGCTCCATGGATTAGTGTATGTTGTGGTGTGCTCATGTATGCTGGTGGCGGTGCAACATGCATTGGTGGATGTTGTGGTGTACTCATATATGCCGTTGGCGGTGCACGATCCATTGGTGGATATTGTGGTGTACTCCTGTACGCCGGCATCGGTGCACAATGCATTGGTGGATGTTGTGGTGTACTCATGTATGCCGGTGGTTGTGCTCCATGGATTAGTGTATGTTGTGGTGTGCTCATGTATGCTGGTGGCGGTGCAACATGCATTGGTGGATGTTGTGGTGTACTCATATATGCCGTTGGCGGTGCACGATCCATTGGTGGATGTTTTAGTATACTCAGGTATGTCGGTGGCGGTGTGTCATTCATTGGTAGATGTGATGGTGGTTTCTCATGTATAATTGTGGTAGTGCTCCATAGATTGGTGCTTGTTGTCTTGTACTCATGTATGTCGGTGGCGGTGCGAGATGCATTGGTGGAAGTGGTGATGGTGTGCTCATGTATGCCTGTAGTGGTGCCCCATGCATTGGTGGATATTGTGGCTTACTCCTGTACGCCCCCGGCGGTCCACAATGCATTGGTTCATGTTGTTATGTACTTATGTATGCCAGTGGCGGTGAGCAATGCATTGGTGGATGTTGTGGTGTGCTCATGTATGCCTGTGGTGGTGTCCCATGCATTGGTGGATATTGTGGTGTACTCTTAGATACCGTTAGCGGTACGCCATACATTGCTGGATGCGATGGTGGTGGCTTATGTATGCCTGTGGTGCTGTCCCATCCATTGGTGGATATTGTGGTGTACTCATGTACGCCGGTGGGGGTGAACAATCCATTGTTGCATGTTGTGGTGTGCTCATGTATGCCCTTGGCGGTGTCAGATGCATTGGTGGATCTTGTGTTGTAATCATATATGCAGTTAACGCTGCGCCATGCATTGCTGTATGCGATGGTGGTGACTTTTGTTGGCCTGTGGTGGTGCCCGATGCATTGGTGGATGTTGTGATGTAGTTATGTGTCCCGGTGGCAGTGCGCCATGCTTTGGTGGATGTTGTGGTGTACTCATGTATGTCGGTGTTGGTGCGACATGCATTGGTGGATGTGATGGTGGTGGCTCATGTATGCCGGTGGTGGTGAACCATGCATTGGTAGATGTTGTGATGTCCTCATGTATGCCGGATGTAGGTACACGATGCATTGGTGGATGTTGTTGTGTACTCATATACACCGTGAGCTGTTCACTATAAATTGCCGGTTGGTGGTTGCTGAAGTATGAATGTGGTCGTACACGATGCATTCGTGGATGTTGTGGTGCACTCATATATGCCGTCGGGGGTGGACGATGCATTGGTGGATGTTGTGGTGTGCTCATGTATGCGGTTGTCGGTGCCCCAGGCATTTATGCATGTGATGGTGGTGTGCTCATAAATGCCGACGGTGGTGTCCGATGCATTGGTGGATATTGTGGTGTACTCCTGTACGCCAGCGGGGGTGCACAATGTATTGGTGGATGTTGTTATGTACTTATGTATGCCAGTGGCAGTGCCCAGTGCATTGGTGGATGTGATGGTGGTGGCTTATATATGGCTGTGGTGGTGCCCCATGCATTGGTGGATGTTGTGTCTACACATGTTTGCCGGTGGTGGTACACAATGCATTGGTGGATGTTGTGATGCACTCGTGTATGCCGGTGGTGGTGCGTCATGTATTGCTGGATGTTGTGGTGTGCTCATGTATGCCGGTGGCAGTGCCCCATGCATTGGTGCATATTGTGGTGTACTCATGTACGCTGGTGGTGGTTTCACATGCATTGGTGGATGTTGTGGTGTACTCATGTATTTCGGTGGTGGTACCCCATGCATTGGTGGATAGTGTGGTGTACTCATGTATGGCGGTGGTGGTCCCTTATGCAATGGTGGAAGTTTTGGTGTCCTCGTGTATGCCGTTGACAGTGCCATATGTATTGGTCAATGTTGTGGTGTACTCATGTATGTGAGTGGCGATGTTCCATGCAATGGTGGAGGTGATGGTTCTGTCTCTTGCACGAGCTTGGTGGTTCCCCATGCATTAGTGGATGTTGTAGTGTACTCATGTATGCCTGTGGCGGTGCACCATGCATTGGTGGATGTTGTGGTGTACTCATATATGCCGGTGGTGGTGCCCCATGCATTGGTGTATGTGATTGTGATGTCTTATATTTGGCTGTGGTGGTGCACAATTGATTGTTGGATGCTCTGATGTACTCATGTATCCTTGCGGCGGTGTCCATTGCCTTGGTGAATGTTGTGGTGTACTCATGTATGCTGCTGGTGGTTCCCCATACATTGGTGCATGTTGTAGTGTCCTCATGTATGCCTGTGGCGGTGTGCCATGCCTTGGTCCATTTGTTGTTGTTGGCTCAAGTAGCACGGTGGTGTTGCCCAATGCATTGGTGGCTGTTGCGGTGTAATCATGTATGCCAATGGCAGTGTGCCATGCATTGGTGGATGTTGTGGTGTACGCATGTATGTCGGTGGCGGTAGAAGATGCATTGGTGGATGTTGTGGTGTAATCATGTATGCCAGATGGTGTGTGCCATGCATTTTTGGATGTTGTGGTGTACGCATGTATGCCGGTGGCGGTGCCCCATGTCGGTGGCAGTGCACCATCCATTGTTGGATGTAATGGTTATGTCTCGTGTATGCCTCTGGTGGTGCCCTATGCATAAGTGGATGTTGTGGTGTACTCATGTATACATGTGGTGGTGCACCATGCATTGGTGGATGTTGTTATGTACTTATGTATGCCGTTTGCGGTGCGCTATGCATTGGTGGATTTAGTGTTGTACTCATGTATATCGGTGGCGGTGTCCCATGCATTGGTGGATGTTGTGGTGTACCCATGTATGGCCTTGGCAGTGTAAGATGTTTTGGTGGATTTTGTCGTGTGCTCATGTATGAAGGTGACAGTGTGCCATGCAGTAGTGGATGTGATGGTGGTGGTGCCCCTTGCATTGGTGGAAGTTGTGGTGTACTCATGTACACCGTTGGGAGTGCGCCATGCATTGGTGGATGTGATGGTGGTGTCTCATTTATACTGGTGGTGGTGTACTCATGTATGCCAGTGGCGGTGTGCCATGAACTGGTGGATGTGATGGTGGTGCCTTATATATGCCTGTGGTGGTGAACAATGCATTGATGGATGTTGTGGTGTACCTATGTATGCCGTTGGCAGTGCAAGATGTATTGGTGGATTTTGTGGTGTACTCACGTATGATGGTGACGGTGCGCCATGTATTGGTTGATGTGATGATGGTGGCTGATGTATGCCGGTGGTGGTGCCCCATGGATTTGTGGATATTGTGGTGTAATCATGTATGCCGGTGACGGTGTGCCATGTGTTCATGGACGTTGTGGTGTACTCATGTATGTTGTCTCGGTGCTGCATGTAATGGTGGTGTATACCAATGGAAGTGCGCCATGCATTGGTTGATGTGATGGTGGTGACTCATGTATTCCGATGGTGGTGCTACATGGATTGGTGGTTCTTGTGGTGTACTCATGTATCCTGGTAGTGGTGCCCCATGCACTGGTGGTTGTTGTGGTGTAATCATGTATGTTTTCGCGGTGTGCCATGCATTGGTTGATGTGTTGGTGGTGTCTTATGTATGAGGGTGGTGGTGTCCCATAAATGCATTGGTGGATCTGATGGTTTTGTTTCATGTTTGCCGGTGGTGGTACCGATGGATTGGTGGATGTTGTGGTGTACTCATGTGTGCCTGTGGTGGTGCCCCATGCATTGGTGGATGTTGTGGTGCGCTCATGTATGTCGGTGGCAGTGCACCGTTCATTGGTGGATGTTGCGATGTACTCATGTATGTCAGTGGCGGTGTGCCATGCATTGGTGAATGTGATGGTTATGTGTATTGTTTGACGGTGGTTTTCCCGATGCATTGGTGGCGGTGTGCCATGTCAGAGTCCATGTGTTGGTGGTGGCTCATGTAAGGCGGTGGTGTTGCCTCATACATTGGTGGATGTTGCTGTGTAATCATGTATGCCAGTGGTAGTGCGCCATGCAGTGGTGGATGTGATGGTGATGGCTCATGTATACCGTTGGTGGTGATCCATGCATTGGTGGATGTTGTGGTGTACTCATGTATGTCGGTGTAGGTGCCTCATGCATTGGTGAATGCAATGGTGGTGGCTTTTGTATGCCTGAGGTGGTGCCCCATGCATTGGTGGATGTTGAGGTGTACTCATGTATGAATGTGGTGGTACACGATGCATTTTGGGATGTTGTGGTGTACTCATGTATAGCTGTGGTGGTGGACGATCCATTGGTGGATGTTGTGGTGCACTCATATATGCCGTCGACGGTGGACGATGCATTGGTGGATGTTGTGGTGTGCTCATGTATGCGGTTGTCGGTGCCCCAGGCATTTATGGATGTGATGGTGGTGTGCTTATGTATGCCGGTGGTGGTGTCCCATGCATTGGTGGATATTGTGGTGTACTCCTGTACACCGGCGGCGGTGCAAAATGCATTGGTGGATGTTGTTATGTACTTATGTATGCCAGTGGCAGTGCCCAGTGCATTGTTGGATGTGATGGTGGTGGCTTATGTATGGCTGTGGTGGTGCCCCATGCATTGGTTGATGTTGTGTGTACTCATGTTTGCTGGTGGTGGTACATGATGCATTGGTGGATGTTGTGATGGACTCATGTATGCCGGTGGTGGTGCGTCATGTATTGCTGGATGTTGTGGTGTACTCATGTATGCCGGTGGTTGTGCTCCATGGATTAGTGTATGTTGTGGTGTGCTCATGTATGCTGGTGGCGGTGCAACATGCATTGGTGGATGTTGTGGTGTACTCATATATGCCGTTGGCGGTGCACGATCCATTGGTGGATATTGTGGTGTACTCCTGTACGCCGGCATCGGTGCACAATGCATTGGTGGATGTTGTGGTGTACTCATGTATGCCGGTGGTTGTGCTCCATGGATTAGTGTATGTTGTGGTGTGCTCATGTATGCTGGTGGCGGTGCAACATGCATTGGTGGATGTTGTGGTGTACTCATATATGCCGTTGGCGGTGCACGATCCATTGGTGGATGTTTTAGTATACTCAGGTATGTCGGTGGCGGTGTGTCATTCATTGGTAGATGTGATGGTGGTTTCTCATGTATAATTGTGGTAGTGCTCCATAGATTGGTGCTTGTTGTCTTGTACTCATGTATGTCGGTGGCGGTGCGAGATGCATTGGTGGAAGTGGTGATGGTGTGCTCATGTATGCCTGTAGTGGTGCCCCATGCATTGGTGGATATTGTGGCTTACTCCTGTACGCCCCCGGCGGTCCACAATGCATTGGTTCATGTTGTTATGTACTTATGTATGCCAGTGGCGGTGAGCAATGCATTGGTGGATGTTGTGGTGTGCTCATGTATGCCTGTGGTGGTGTCCCATGCATTGGTGGATATTGTGGTGTACTCTTAGATACCGTTAGCGGTACGCCATACATTGCTGGATGCGATGGTGGTGGCTTATGTATGCCTGTGGTGCTGTCCCATCCATTGGTGGATATTGTGGTGTACTCATGTACGCCGGTGGGGGTGAACAATCCATTGTTGCATGTTGTGGTGTGCTCATGTATGCCCTTGGCGGTGTCAGATGCATTGGTGGATCTTGTGTTGTAATCATATATGCAGTTAACGCTGCGCCATGCATTGCTGTATGCGATGGTGGTGACTTTTGTTGGCCTGTGGTGGTGCCCGATGCATTGGTGGATGTTGTGATGTAGTTATGTGTCCCGGTGGCAGTGCGCCATGCTTTGGTGGATGTTGTGGTGTACTCATGTATGTCGGTGTTGGTGCGACATGCATTGGTGGATGTGATGGTGGTGGCTCATGTATGCCGGTGGTGGTGAACCATGCATTGGTAGATGTTGTGATGTCCTCATGTATGCCGGATGTAGGTACACGATGCATTGGTGGATGTTGTTGTGTACTCATATACACCGTGAGCTGTTCACTATAAATTGCCGGTTGGTGGTTGCTGAAGTATGAATGTGGTCGTACACGATGCATTCGTGGATGTTGTGGTGCACTCATATATGCCGTCGGGGGTGGACGATGCATTGGTGGATGTTGTGGTGTGCTCATGTATGCGGTTGTCGGTGCCCCAGGCATTTATGCATGTGATGGTGGTGTGCTCATAAATGCCGACGGTGGTGTCCGATGCATTGGTGGATATTGTGGTGTACTCCTGTACGCCAGCGGGGGTGCACAATGTATTGGTGGATGTTGTTATGTACTTATGTATGCCAGTGGCAGTGCCCAGTGCATTGGTGGATGTGATGGTGGTGGCTTATATATGGCTGTGGTGGTGCCCCATGCATTGGTGGATGTTGTGTCTACACATGTTTGCCGGTGGTGGTACACAATGCATTGGTGGATGTTGTGATGCACTCGTGTATGCCGGTGGTGGTGCGTCATGTATTGCTGGATGTTGTGGTGTGCTCATGTATGCCGGTGGCAGTGCCCCATGCATTGGTGCATATTGTGGTGTACTCATGTACGCTGGTGGTGGTTTCACATGCATTGGTGGATGTTGTGGTGTACTCATGTATTTCGGTGGTGGTACCCCATGCATTGGTGGATAGTGTGGTGTACTCATGTATGGCGGTGGTGGTCCCTTATGCAATGGTGGAAGTTTTGGTGTCCTCGTGTATGCCGTTGACAGTGCCATATGTATTGGTCAATGTTGTGGTGTACTCATGTATGTGAGTGGCGATGTTCCATGCAATGGTGGAGGTGATGGTTCTGTCTCTTGCACGAGCTTGGTGGTTCCCCATGCATTAGTGGATGTTGTAGTGTACTCATGTATGCCTGTGGCGGTGCACCATGCATTGGTGGATGTTGTGGTGTACTCATATATGCCGGTGGTGGTGCCCCATGCATTGGTGTATGTGATTGTGATGTCTTATATTTGGCTGTGGTGGTGCACAATTGATTGTTGGATGCTCTGATGTACTCATGTATCCTTGCGGCGGTGTCCATTGCCTTGGTGAATGTTGTGGTGTACTCATGTATGCTGCTGGTGGTTCCCCATACATTGGTGCATGTTGTAGTGTCCTCATGTATGCCTGTGGCGGTGTGCCATGCCTTGGTCCATTTGTTGTTGTTGGCTCAAGTAGCACGGTGGTGTTGCCCAATGCATTGGTGGCTGTTGCGGTGTAATCATGTATGCCAATGGCAGTGTGCCATGCATTGGTGGATGTTGTGGTGTACGCATGTATGTCGGTGGCGGTAGAAGATGCATTGGTGGATGTTGTGGTGTAATCATGTATGCCAGATGGTGTGTGCCATGCATTTTTGGATGTTGTGGTGTACGCATGTATGCCGGTGGCGGTGCCCCATGTCGGTGGCAGTGCACCATCCATTGTTGGATGTAATGGTTATGTCTCGTGTATGCCTCTGGTGGTGCCCTATGCATAAGTGGATGTTGTGGTGTACTCATGTATACATGTGGTGGTGCACCATGCATTGGTGGATGTTGTTATGTACTTATGTATGCCGTTTGCGGTGCGCTATGCATTGGTGGATTTAGTGTTGTACTCATGTATATCGGTGGCGGTGTCCCATGCATTGGTGGATGTTGTGGTGTACCCATGTATGGCCTTGGCAGTGTAAGATGTTTTGGTGGATTTTGTCGTGTGCTCATGTATGAAGGTGACAGTGTGCCATGCAGTAGTGGATGTGATGGTGGTGGTGCCCCTTGCATTGGTGGAAGTTGTGGTGTACTCATGTACACCGTTGGGAGTGCGCCATGCATTGGTGGATGTGATGGTGGTGTCTCATTTATACTGGTGGTGGTGTACTCATGTATGCCAGTGGCGGTGTGCCATGAACTGGTGGATGTGATGGTGGTGCCTTATATATGCCTGTGGTGGTGAACAATGCATTGATGGATGTTGTGGTGTACCTATGTATGCCGTTGGCAGTGCAAGATGTATTGGTGGATTTTGTGGTGTACTCACGTATGATGGTGACGGTGCGCCATGTATTGGTTGATGTGATGATGGTGGCTGATGTATGCCGGTGGTGGTGCCCCATGGATTTGTGGATATTGTGGTGTAATCATGTATGCCGGTGACGGTGTGCCATGTGTTCATGGACGTTGTGGTGTACTCATGTATGTTGTCTCGGTGCTGCATGTAATGGTGGTGTATACCAATGGAAGTGCGCCATGCATTGGTTGATGTGATGGTGGTGACTCATGTATTCCGATGGTGGTGCTACATGGATTGGTGGTTCTTGTGGTGTACTCATGTATCCTGGTAGTGGTGCCCCATGCACTGGTGGTTGTTGTGGTGTAATCATGTATGTTTTCGCGGTGTGCCATGCATTGGTTGATGTGTTGGTGGTGTCTTATGTATGAGGGTGGTGGTGTCCCATAAATGCATTGGTGGATCTGATGGTTTTGTTTCATGTTTGCCGGTGGTGGTACCGATGGATTGGTGGATGTTGTGGTGTACTCATGTGTGCCTGTGGTGGTGCCCCATGCATTGGTGGATGTTGTGGTGCGCTCATGTATGTCGGTGGCAGTGCACCGTTCATTGGTGGATGTTGCGATGTACTCATGTATGTCAGTGGCGGTGTGCCATGCATTGGTGAATGTGATGGTTATGTGTATTGTTTGACGGTGGTTTTCCCGATGCATTGGTGGCGGTGTGCCATGTCAGAGTCCATGTGTTGGTGGTGGCTCATGTAAGGCGGTGGTGTTGCCTCATACATTGGTGGATGTTGCTGTGTAATCATGTATGCCAGTGGTAGTGCGCCATGCAGTGGTGGATGTGATGGTGATGGCTCATGTATACCGTTGGTGGTGATCCATGCATTGGTGGATGTTGTGGTGTACTCATGTATGTCGGTGTAGGTGCCTCATGCATTGGTGAATGCAATGGTGGTGGCTTTTGTATGCCTGAGGTGGTGCCCCATGCATTGGTGGATGTTGAGGTGTACTCATGTATGAATGTGGTGGTACACGATGCATTTTGGGATGTTGTGGTGTACTCATGTATAGCTGTGGTGGTGGACGATCCATTGGTGGATGTTGTGGTGTGCTCATGTATGCCGGTGGCTGTGTGCCATGTCTTGGTCCATGTGTTGGTGGTGGCTCATGTAAGGCGGCTCATGTAAGCCGGTGGATACATTGGTGGATGTTGCTGTGGAATAATGTATGCCAGTTGCGATACCACATGCATTGGTGGATGTTGTGGTGTACTCATGTATGTCTGTGGTGGTACATGATGCATTGGTTGATGTTGTGGTGTACACATGTCTGTCGGTGGCGGTGCGACATGCATTAGTGGATGTTGTGGTGTTCTCATGTATGCCGGTGGTAGTGTCCCATGCTTTATAGGATATTGTGGTGTACTCCTGTACGTTTCTGGTGCAATATGCATTGGTGTATCTTGTGTTGTACTCATGTAAACCTGTGGTGTTGCCACATCCATTGCTGAATGTTCTGGTGTAATAATGTATGCCGTAGGTGGTGTGCCATACA
The DNA here is from genome assembly GCF_037392515.1 of Haliotis asinina. Taxonomy (NCBI): domain Eukaryota; kingdom Metazoa; phylum Mollusca; class Gastropoda; order Lepetellida; family Haliotidae; genus Haliotis; species Haliotis asinina. The sequence continues at coordinate 39,643,326 of NC_090281.1, read as the reverse complement.
TTGCTGTATCTGATGGTGTTGTTTCATGTCTGAGGGTGGTGGTGGCCCATGCACTGGTGGATGGTGTGGTGTACTCATGTATGCCGGTGGTGGTGAAACATGCATTAGTAGATGTTGTGGTGTGCTCATCTGTGCCGGTGGTGATGCGCCATGTATTGCTGGATGCCATGGTGGTGCCTTATACATGCCTGTGGTGGTGCACCATGCATTGGTGGATGTTGTGGTGTACTTATATGTGGCAGTGGCGGTGCGTCATGTATTGGTGGATGTGATGCTGGTGGCTTATGTATGCTTGTGGTGGTGCCCCATGCATTGGTGCATGTTGTGTGTACTCATTGTGTCCCGGTGGTGCCACGTGATGCATTAGTGGATGGCGTGATGTACTAATGTATGCCGGTGGCGATGCCCCATGCATTGGTGGATATGATCGTTTTGTCTCATGTATGCCGGTGGTGGTGCCCTATGCATTGGTGTATCTTGTGGTGTACTCATGTAAACCAGTGGTAGTGCCCCATTCATTGGTGAATGTTACGGTGTACTCATGTATGTCAGTGGCGGTGTGCCATGCATGTGTGGATGTGATGGCTATGTCTCTTTTATGAGGGTCGTGGTGCCCCATGGATTGGTGGAACTTGTGGTGTCCTCATCTATACCGGTGGCGGTAGATAATGCATTGGTTGAAGTTGTGTTCTACTCATATATATCTTTTTGCGGTGCGAAAGGCAGTGTTGGATGTGATGGTGGTGCCTCAGTAGGCCGGTGGTGGTGCCCCAAGCATTGGTGGATGTTCTGGTGTACTCATTTATGCCGGTGGTGGTGCCCCATTTATTGGTGAATGTTGTGGTGTACTCATATATGTAGGTGGCAATGTGCCATGCATCGGTGGATGTGATGTTTATGTCTCTTATATGAGGCTGGTGGTGGCCCATGCTTTGGTGTATGTTGTGGTGTACTCATGTATGCCGGTGGTGGTGAAACATGCATTAGTAGATGTTGTGGTGTGCTCATGTATGAAGGTGGTGGTGTGTCATGCATTGCTGGATGCGATGGTGGTGGCATATGTATGCCTGTGATGGTACACGATGCATTGGTGGATGTTTTGTGTCCTCATGTATTGTGGTGGTGGTTAGCCATGCATTGGTAGATGTTGTGGTGTGCTGATATATGTTGGTGGCGGTGCCCCATGTATTGGTTAATGTTGTGGTGTACTCATGTATGCCGGTGGTTGTGCACCATGAATTTGGTAGATGTGATGGTGGTGTCTCATGTATATGTATGAAGGTGCTGGTGCCCCATGCATTCGTGGATGTTGTGGTGTGCTCATGTATAAATGTGGCAGTGTACAATGCATTGGTGGATGTTGTGGTGTACCCATGGATGCTAGTAGTGGTGCCCCATGCACTGGTGTATGTTGTGGTGTACTCATGTATGCCGGTGACAGTGCGCAATGCATTCATGGATGTTGGGGTGTACTCATGCATGTTTTCACTGTGCGCCATGAATTGGTCGATGTTGTGATGTACTCATGTATTCCGGTGGTGGTGTCCCATACCATTGGTGGATGTTGTGGTGTACTCCTATATGTCGGTGGAGGTGTCACATGGATTTGTGGATGTGATGGTGGTGACTTATGTACCCCGGTGGTGGTGAACCATGCATTTTTGCATGTTGTGTTGTACTCATGTATGCAGGGGGCGGTGTGACATTTATTGGTGGATGTTGTGGTGTACTCATGTATGCCGGTGGCGGTGCGCCATGCATTGGTGGATGTTGTGGTGTACTTATGCATGCCATTAGCGGTGCACCATATTTTGGTGGATGCGATGGTGATGGTTTATGTATGCCTGTGGTGGTGTGCCATCCATTGGTGGATGTTGTGTGTAGTCATGTATATCAGCGGCTGTGATCCATGGATTCGTATATGTGATGGTTTTGTCTCATGTATGCCAGTGGTGGTTCACGGTGCATTGGTGGATTTTGTGGTGTACTCATGTATGAGAGTGGTGGTGTCCCATGCATTGGTGGATATTGTAGTGTACTCATGTACGCCGATCGCGGTGCACAATGCATTGGTGGATATTGTGGTGTACTCATGTACGCCGGTGGCGGTGCGCGATGCATTAGTTAATGTTGTGGTTTACTCATATATGTCGCTAGCGGTGCGCCATGCTTTCCTCGATGCCATGGTGATGGCTTATGTATGCCTGTGTTGGTGCCCAATGCATTGTTCAATATTGTGGTGTACTCATCTATGCCTGTGGTGGAGCACGATGCATTGGCTGATCTTGTGGTGTACTAATGTATGCGAGTGGTGGTTTACCAAGTATTGGTGGATGTGATGGTGGTGGTTTATGTATGCCTGTGGTAGTATACGATGCATTGGTGGATTTTGTGGTAGTCTCATTTATTTGGTTGTTGGTGCCCCATGCATTGGTGGATGTGAAGGTGGTGTCTCATGTATGCCGGTGGTGGTGCCAAATGCATTGCTGGATGTTGTGGTGTACTCATATATGCCAGTGGTGGTGTTACATGCATTGGTGGATATTGTGGTGTACACATGTACGCCGCTCGCGTTGCACAATACATTGGTGGATGTTGTCGTGTGCTCATGTACGCCGGTGGCGGTGTCCCATGCATTGGTGGATGTTGTGGTGGTGACTTATGTATGCCGGTGGTGGTGTTCCATGTATTGGTGGATGTTATGGTGTTGACTTATGTATGACGGTGGCTGTCCGAAATGCATTGGTGGATGTTGTGGTGTACTCATGTGTGCTGGTGGTGGTGTCCCATGCATTGGTGGATGTTATGGTGTTCTCCTGTATGTCGGTGGCTGTGTGCCATGCATTTTAGGAAGTGATGATGGTGTCTCATTTATGAATGTGATGGTGTCCCATGTGTTTTTGGATCTTGTATATATGTATATATGCCAGCTGTTGTGGACGATCCATTTGTGCATGGTTTGGTGTACTCATGTATGTCAGAGGCGGTGTGACATCCATTGGTAGATGTAATGGTGGTGTCTCATGTGCAATGGTGGTGGTGTTCCATGGATTGGTGGATCCTGTGGTGCACTCATGTATGCCGGTTGCGTTGCGACATGCATTGGTGGATGTGATGGTGGTGACTCATGCATATCTATGAGGGTGGTGGTGGCGCACGCATTGGTGGATGTTTTGGTGTACTCATGTATGACGGTGGAAGTGCCGCATGCATTGGTATATGTGATGGTGGTGTCTCATGTATGAGGGTGGTAATGGTGCAACATGCATTGGTGGATGTTGTGGTGTACTCATGGATACCAGGTGGCGGTACAAGATGCATTGGTGGATGTTGTGGTGTACTCATGTATGCCTGTGCCGGTCAACGATGCATTGGTGGTGGTTTTGGTGGCGATGGACGATGCATTGGTGGATTGGTGGATGCGCACCACCACCGACATACATGAGCACACCACAACATCCATCAATGCATCATGTACCGCCATCGGCATACATGAGGACAGCACAATATCCACCAATGCATGAGACACCAAAATGGCCATACATATGCCACCACCATCGCATCCAGCAAAGCATGGTGCACCGCTACCACCATATATGAGTACACCACAACATCCACCAATGCATGCCGGACCACCAGCGGCATATATCAGATAGCACAACAACATTCATCAATGCATTGTGCTTAGACACCGGCATTTATTAGTACACCACAATATCAACCAATGCATAAGACACCAGCACTGGCAAACAGGAGTACACCAAAACATCCAGCAATCCATGGGGCACCAAAACCGGCATACATGAGACACCACCATGACATCCACCAATGCATCGGGCTCCAACAACCACATACATGAGAACACCACAACATCCACCAATGCATAGTGTACTACCACCGGTGTACATGAGACAAAACCATCACATTCACGAATACATGGGGCACCACCACCGGCATACATTAGTACACCACAAAATCCACCAATGCATCGTACACCACGACCGGCAAACATGAGTGCACACAACATGCACCAATCCATCGGGCACCACCACAGGCATACATGAGCCACCACCAACACATGGAGCAATGCATGGTACACCACCACCGGCATACATCTAGACACCATGACATCCATCAATGCATGGGGCACCATCAGAGGAATACATGAGTCACCACCATAACATCCACCAACACATAGGACACCGTCACCATCATACTTGAGGACAGCACAACATGCAAAAAAATCCTTCGAGCACCACCACCGGCATAGATGAGTACACCACAACATCACCAATGGATCGTTCACTGCCACCGGTGTGTATCAGTACACCACAACATCCACCAATACATGGTGCACCGACACCAGTATACATGAGAACACCACAACATCCACCAATGCATCGGGCTCCAACAACCACATACATGAGAACACCACAACATCCACCAATGCATAGTGTACTACCACCGGTGTACATGAGACAAAACCATCACATTCACGAATACATGGGGCACCACCACCGGCATACATTAGTACACCACAAAATCCACCAATGCATCGTACACCACGACCGGCAAACATGAGTGCACACAACATGCACCAATCCATCGGGCACCACCACAGGCATACATGAGCCACCACCAACACATGGAGCAATGCATAGTACACCACCACCGGCATACATCTAGACACCATGACATCCATCAATGCATGGGGCACCATCAGAGGAATACATGAGTCACCACCATAACATCCACCAACACATAGGACACCGTCACCATCATACTTGAGGACAGCACAACATGCAAAAAAATCCTTCGAGCACCACCACCGGCATAGATGAGTACACCACAACATCACCAATGGATCGTTCACTGCCACCGGTCTGTATCAGTACACCACAACATCCACCAATACATGGTGCACCGACACCAGTATACATGAGAACACCACAACATCCACCAATGCATTCGGCACCAACAGCGGCATACATGAGTCACCAAAATAACATCCACCAACGCATAGCACACCGCCACCTTCATACATAAGTACACCACAACATGCACCAATCCTTGGAGTACCACCACCCTTATACATGTGACACCACCATCACATTCACCAATGCATAGCACACTGCCACCGACATACATGAGTACACCACAACATCCACCAATGGATCGTCCACTGCCACCGGCATATATGAATACACAACATCCACCAATGCATGGGGCATCGCCACCGGCATACATGACTACACCACAACATCCACCAATGCATGGGCCACCACCACCCTTATACATATTCATGAGACACCACCATCACACGCACCAATCCATGGCGCACACCAGAGGCATACATGGGTACACCACCGTCACATAGAGGAGTACACAACATCAACGAATACATGGGACACCAGCATCGGCATACATGAGTACACCAGAACATTCGACAGTGCATGGCCCACCACCACCGGCATACATAATACATAAGTACAATAAAACATCCACCAATGCATGGTGCAAAAGCACTCTCGTAAATGACACACCATCATCACCTCCACCAATACATCTCACGCCGCCACCGACACACAAGAGTACACGACAACATCGACCAATGCATGGCGCATTGTCACCAAAATACATGAGTACACCACAACATCCACCAATGGATCCTACACCGCCACCGACATGACTACAAACATTGCATGGGGAACCACCACAGGCATACAAAAGACACGATCATCACATTCACAAATGCATGGTGCACCGCCACTGGCATACATGAGTACACCACAACATCTATCAATACATCGTGCACCGCATCCAGCATACATGAGCATACCACAACATCCACCAATGGATGGGGCACCGCCAGCAGCATAAATATGGACACCACAACATCCACCAATGGATCGTACACCGCCACCGACATGACTACAAACATTGCATGGGGAACCACCACAGGCATACAGAAGCCACGATCATCACATTCACAAATGCATGGTGCACCGCCACTGGCATACATGAGTACACCACAACATCTATCAATACATCGTGCACCGCATCCAGCATACATGAGCATACCACAACATCCACCAATGGATGGGGCACCGCCAGCAGCATAAATATGGACACCAGAACATCCACCAATGCATGGGGCACCACCACATGAGACACAACCATCATGTACATCAATGCATGGCTCACGAAAACCGGCATGGGGCACCACCACCGGTATACATGAGTACATAGCAACATCAACCAATTGATGGTGAACTGCCACTGGCATACATGAGTACACCAAAACATCCACTAATGCATCGTCCACCGCCACCGACATATAAGAGACACCACCATCACATCCACTAATTCATGGGGCACCAGAACATGAGTACATAACAAGATCGACCAATGCATGGTGCACCGCCAAATGGATACATGAGTACACAACAATATCCACTAATGCATAGCGCACATTTACAGGCATATATGAGTACACAACAACATCCACGAATGCATGGGGCACCACCACCAGCATACATCAGACACATTACCATCACATCCACCAATGCATAGCGGGCGGCCACCGGCATACATGAGCAGAGCACAACATTAACCAATGCATCGTCCACTGCCACAGGCATACATGAGCACACCACAACATCCATAAATGCACTTCGCACCACCACCGGCATTTATCAGTACACAACAACATCCACCAATCAATGGCACACTGCCACTGATATACATGAGTGCAACAAAACATCGTCCAATGCACAGTGCACAGAAACCGGCATACACAAGTACACCACAACATCAACCAATGCATCGTGTAACGCCACCGGCATACATAAGCACACCACAACATCCAACAATGCATTTGGCACCAGCAACGGTATACATGAGCCACCACCATCACATCCACCAATCCATGGCACATCGGCAAAACATACATGAGTACACTACCACATCCACCAATGCATTGTGCACTGCCACCGGCTTACATGAGTACACCACAACATCCAACAATGCATGGGGGACCACCACCGTCATAAATGAAACACCACCATCACATACACCAATGCATGCCACACCGCATACGGCACACATGAGTACACCACAAAATTCGCCAATGGATGGGGCACCAGCATCCTCATGCATGAGACAGCACCACCACATCCACCAATGCACGGGGCACCGACAACCGCATACATGAGTACACCACATCATCCACCAATGCATGGGACACCACCACAGGCATACATGAGTACACCACAACATCCACCAATGCACCACAATCACATCCACTACTGCATTTGTGTACCCTAGCCAGCATACATGAGTACACCACAACATCCAACAATGCATAGGGCAAGACCACCGGCATATGTGAGTAGACCACAACATCGATCAATGCATTGGGCACCAATACTGACATACCTGACTACACCAAAACATTGTCCAATACATAGCGGACAGCCACCGGCATACATGAGCACACCACAACATCCACCAACGCATGGGGCACCGACACTGTCATGCATGAGTACACCACAACAAACACTAATGCATGGGGCACCACCACCGGCATACACGACTACACCACAACATCCAACAATCCATTGTGCACCGATACAGACGTACATGAGTACACCACAATATCTACCAATGCATGGGACACCACCACCGGCATACATGAGTACACCACGACATCCACCAATGAATGGGGCACCACCACCCTCATACATATGACACCACCATCACATCCACCAATGCATGGTGCATTGCCTAGGGCATACATGAGTACACCAGAACATTCACCAATGGATGGGGCACCACCACCGGCCTGCAAAGGCACCACCATCACATCCACTACCGCATCGTGGGCCGCCATCGGTATACATGAGGACACCACAAGTTCCACCAATCCATGGGGCACCATCACCCTCATAAAAGAGACATAACCATCACATCCACACATGCATGGTACACCGCCACTGACATACATGAGTACACTGCAACATCCACCAATGCCCAGCGCACTGCCACTGACATACATGAGCACACCACATGGGGTACCACCACAGCCATTCAAGAGTACACCACAACATCCACGAAAGCATGGGGCACCAATACCTTCTTACATGACAAGACCATAACATCCACCAATGCATGGGGCACCACCAACGGCACACCTGAGTACATCACAACATCCACCAATGCATGGCACACTGCCTACGGCATACATGAGTACACCAGAACATTCACCAATGGATGGGGCACCAACACCAGTTTACATGAGTACACCACAACATCCACCAATGCATGGGACACCACCACTGGCATACATGAGTACACCACAACATCCACCAATCCATGGGGCACCACCACCCTCATACATCTACATGTGACACCACCACAACATCCACCAATGCATCAGGAACCACCACCGTCATACACTAGAAATAAGCATCAAATCCACCAATGCATGGCACACCGCCACCGACATATATGAGTACACCACAACATTCACCAATGAATGGGACACCGCCAGCGGTAGACATGAGTACAACACAACATCCACCAAGGGATGGGGCACCACCACCGGCCTACTGAGGCACCACCATCACATCCAACACTGCCTTTCGCACTGCAAAAAGGTATATATGAGTAGAACACAACTTCAACCAATCCATGGTGTACCGCCACCGGTATACATGAGGACACCACAAGTTCCATCAATCCATGGGGCACCACCACCCTCATAAAAGAGACACAACCATGACATCCACACATGCATGGCACACCGCCACTGACATACATGAGTACACCGCAACATCCACCAATGCACAGCGCACTGCCATTGACATACATGAGCGCACCACAACATCCTCCAATGCATGGCGCACTGCCACTGGCATACATGAGTACATCACAACATCCACCAATCCATAGGTTGCCACTGCAGCCATTTATGAGTACACCACAACATCCACCAAAGCATGAGGCACCAAAACCTTGTTACATAACAAGACCATAACATCCACCAATGCATTGGCCACCACCAACGGCACACATGAGTACACCACAACAACCACCAATGCATGGGGCACACCACCCTCATACATGAAGCACCACCATCACATACACCAATGCATGGCACACTGCCTACGGCATGCTTGAGTACACCAGAACATTCACCAATGAATGGGGCACCACCAGCAGACTACTGAGGCACCACCATCACATCGACTACTGCATGGACCACCGTCACCGGCGCACATAAGTACACCACAATATCCACCAATGCATGGGACACCACCACTGGCATACATGAGTACACCACAACATCCACCAATCCATGGGACACCACCACAATCATACATATACATGACACACCACCATTACATGCACCAAATTCATGGCGAACCACCACCAACATACATGCGTACACCACAACATCCACCAATCCATCGGGAACCACCACCGTCATACAACAAACAAAAGCATCAAATCCACCAATGCATGGCACACCGCCACCGACATATATGAGTACACCACAACATTCACCAATGGATGGGGCACCACCAGTGGTAGACATGAGTACAACACAACATCCACCAAGGGATGGGGCACCACCACCGGCCTACTGAGGCACCGCCATCACATCCAACACTGCATGGTGCACCGCAAACTTTATACATGAGTAGAACACAACTTCAACCAATCCATCGTGTACTGCTACCGGTATACATGAGGACACCACAAGTTCCACCAATCCATGGGGCACCACCACCCTCATAAAAGAGACATAACCACCACATCCACACATGCATGGTACACAGCCACTGACATACATGAGTGCACTATAACATCCAACAATGCACGGTCCACTGCCACCGGCACACATGAGCACGCAACAACATCCACCAATAAATCCCGCACTGCCACTGCCATACATGAGTACACCACAACATCCACCAATGCATGCGGCATCACCACAGGCATACATGAATACACCACAAGCATGGCGCACTCCCACCTTCATACATAAGTAAACCACAACATCCACCAATGCATGGGATACCTATACCGGCATACATGACAACAAAATAAGATCCACCAATCCATAGGGCACCACCACCGGCACAACTGAGTACACCACAACATTCACCAATGCATGTTGCACCACCACCCTCCTACATAAAACACCACCATTACATACACCAATGCATGGCACACCGCCTGTGGCATACATGACTCCACCACAACATTTAAAAATTGATGGGGCACCACCACCGGTCTACATGAGTACACCACAACATTCACCAATCCATAGGGCACCACCACCGGTATACATGAGACAAAACTATCCCATCCACCAATGCATGGGGCACCCCCACGGGTATACATGAGTACATCGCCACATCCACTAATGCATCGTGTGCCACCACCGACATAAATGACTACACACAACATCCACCAATGCATTGGGCACCACCAAAGGCATACATAAGCCACCACCATCACATCCACCAATACATGGCGCACCGCCATTGCCATACATAAGTACATAACAACATCCACCAAAGCATGGTGCACCACCACAGGCATACATGGGTACACCACAACATCCACCAATGCATGGGGCACCACCACAGGCATACATAAACAACGACCATCGTATCCAGCATTGCATATTGCACCGTCACAGGCATACATGAGTACACAACAGCAGCTAGCAATGCATGGGGCACCACCACCGGCATACATTAGAACACCAGAAATTCCATCAGTACATCGTGTACCGCCACCCGTCATACATCAGCACACCACAACATTTATCAATGCATGGTCCACCACCACCCGCATACATAACTCAACACCATAACATCCATCAATGCATCTCGCACCGCCACAGGCATACATGAGAACACCACAACATGCAGCAATGCATGGTGCACCCTTACAGTCATACATGAGTACACCACAACATCCACGAATATATGGTTTACCACCACCGGCATACATAAGTCACCACCATAACATCCAAGAATGAATGTCGAACCGCCACAGGCATACATGAGTACACAGCAAAATACACCAATAGATCGTGCACAGCCACCAGCATATATGAGCACACAACAAAATCCACCAATGCATGGGGCACCAGCACCCTCATACATGAGACACCACCATCACATCCACCAATGCATTGGGCACCACCACCAGCATAAATGAGTACACAACAACATCCACCAATGCATGGGGCACCAGCACCCTCATACATGAGACACCACCATCACATCCACCAATGCATGGCACCACCATCAAAACATACATGAGTACACCACAACATTCATGAATGCATGGCACACCGTCACCGGCATACATGAGAACACCAGAACATCAACCAATCAATGGGTTAAAGCCACTGTCATACATGAGGACACCGTAGCATCCACCAATGCATCGTCTGCCACCACCTGGTACACATGAGTACACCACAACATCCACCAATGCATTTCGCACTGCCACCGGCATACATGAGGAGACCGTAACATCCACTAATGCATGGGGCAGCGCAACCAGCATTCATGAGTACACCACAACATCCACCAATGCATGTGACAAAACCACCGACATACATGAGTAGACCACAACATCGATCAATGCATTGGGCACCAATACCGATATACCTGACGACACCAAATCATTCTCCAGTGCCTGGAGCACATCAGCAGCCATACATGAGCACACCACAACATCTACCAATACATGGTACACCACCACAGGCAGACATGAGTCACCACCATAACATCCCCCAATGCATGTTGCACTCCCACCGGTATACATGAGTACACCACAACATGCACCAATCCATTCAACACCACCAACGTCATACATCAGACATCACCACCTCATCAACCAATTCATGGTACACCGCCACCGACATACATGAGTACACCAAAACATCCACCAATGGATCGTGCACCACCACTGGCATATATGACTACACCACAACATCCACAAAATGCATGGGGCACCGCCAAAGCCATACATGAGTACACCACAACATACACTAATCCATGGGGCACCACCAACGGTATACATAACTACACCACAACATCCAACAATGCATTGTGCACCACCACCGGTATACATGAGACACCACCATCACATCCACCAATTCATGTAGCACGGACAACCGCATACATGAGTACACCACAACATCCACCAATGCATGCTGCACCACCACCGGCATACATGAGAACACCACAACATGCACCAATCCATGGAGCCCCACCACCGGCATATGTGAGTCACCGCCATCACATCCAACAGTGCATGGGGCACCTAACATCGCATTCATTAGAACACCACATCATCCACCAATGCATGGGGCACCGCCACCATCGCATCCAGCAAAGCATTGTGCACAGTTAACGCCATATATGAGTACATCACAACATCCATCAATGCATGGGGCACCACCACCAGCATGCATGAGGCACCACCATCACATCCACCAATACATGAGGCACCAACAACCGCATACATGAGAACACCACAACATCCACCAATGCATGGGGCACCACCACAGGCATACATGAGTACACCACAACATCCACCAATGCATGGGGTACCACAACAGGCATATATACGCCACCACCATCGCATCCAGCAATAGATATCGCAATATCATCGGCAGACATGAGTACACCACAACATCCAGCAATGCATGGGACACCGCCACCGGCAAAAATGAGCACAATAGAACATGCATCAATGCATTGTGCACCGCCACCCTCGTACAAAAGTACACCACAATATCCACCAATGCATGGGACACCACCACACATCCACCAATACATGACCAACCGCCACTACCATACATAAGTACATAACAACATCCACCAATGCATCAGGCACCACCACAGGCATATATACGCCACCACCATCGCATCCAGCAATAGATATCGCAATGTCACCAGCATACATGAGCACACCACAATATCCACAAATGCATGGCACACTACCACCGTCAGACATGAGTACACCACAACATCCTGCAATACATGGTGCACCACCACCGGCAAACATGAGTACACACAACATGCCGTCAGACATCAGTACACCACAACATCCAGCAATGCATGGTGCACCACCACCGGCATACATGAGTACACACATCCACCAATGCATGGTACACCACCACCAGCATACATAAGTTACAACCATCACATCCACCAATACATGGCCAACCGCCACTGCCATACATAAGTACATAACAACATCCATCAATGCATGGGGCACCACCACCAGCATACATGAGTACACCATAATATCCACCAATGCATTGTGCACCACCACCGGCATACATGAGTAAACACAATACATGGGGCACCACCACTACCACCGTCAGACATGAGTACACCACAACATCCAGCAATGCATCAGGCCCCCCTAAGTAATTGAAGGAATTACAGCAAATTTGAAGGAATTGCATCTCAAATGTAAACAAACGCAGCCCACTCGCGAAACAATTGCAGCGATATCGGTAGTTTAGCGGTAATAACAGAAATACATCGGCCCTATCGGAAGCAATGTCGGTAATACTGGAAACACGATCGGCCATCTTCGGAGATTTTTCGGTCGCGAGCGGAAACTCACGCAGCAAAACATGGCGTCGTTCGAAGAAGCGCCCGTCTCGGTGAGATTTGTTTTTAGTTTCTACTATTACATTTTTCTACTTATCCATCTTTGACCACCCGTGTTGAATGCGTTTAGGTATGAGGTGTTGTCGGGGCAATAGCTTATGTTTTTAGGAAAAGATAGTCACTCTAGGAGACTGTCACAAGTCATGCCCCTGTAGTTTGTATACATCTGAACATCGAAGTCGTGCCAGCATGTATGAGACACCACCATCACATCCACCAATACATGGGGCACCAAAAGCCGCATACATGAGAACACCACAACATCCTCCAATGCATGGGGCACTACCACAGGCATACATGAGTACACCACAACATATACCAATCCATCGTGTACCACCACAGGGATACATGAGTAATCCACACCATATACCAATGCATTGGGAACCACCACAGCAATACATACGCCACCACAATCGCAACCAGCAATGGATAGCGCACCGTCATCGGTATACATGAAAACACCACAACATCCACCAATGCATAATGTACCGCCACCCGGCATACATGAGCACACCACAACTTCCATGGGACACCACCATAGGCATACATAATCCACCCCCATCGCATCCCGCAATGCATGGGGCACCGCTAACGGCAAATATGAGTACACCACAACATCCACAAATCTAAGGAACACCACCACCCTCAAATATCAGCCAGCACGATCACATGCACCAATGCATGCTCCACCACCTCCAGCATACATATACATGAGACACCACCATCACATCCAACAATGCATGGCGCACCGCTAACGGCATATATGAGTACACCACAACATCAACCACTGTATGGTTCACCACCACAGGCATACATGAGTCACCAACATAACATCAACCAATGCATGTCGCACCGCCACAGGCATACATGAGTACACAACAACATCCACCAATCCATGATGCACCACCACCCTTACATGAGACACCACCATCACATCTACCAATGCATGACACACCGACACCGACATACATGACTACACCACAACATCCACCAATGCATGGGGCACCACCACGGTCATACATGAGTACACCAGAACATCCACCAATACATCGTGCACCACCACAGGCATACGTGAGCACACCACGAAATCCACCAATGCATGGGCCACCACCACAGGCATATATAAGCCTCCACCATGGCATCCAGCAATGCATGGCGCACCGTTAACGGAATATATGAGTACAGCACAACATCCACCAATGTATGGTGCACCACCACAGGCATACCTGAGTACACCACAACATCCACCAATCCATGGCACACCACCACCGGCATACATGAGCACACCACAACATCCAAGAATGCATGGGGTACCATCAACCTCAACAGAGAGATACTACCATTACATACAGCAACGTATGCTGCACCACCACCGGCATACATGAGTACTCCAAAACTTCCAACATTCCATGGGCCAACACCACCCACATACATATACATGAGACACTACCATCAGATTCACCAATGCATGGTGCACCACCACCGGCACACCTGAGTACACCACAACATCCACCAATGCATGGAACACCAACACTGGGATATATGAGAACACCACAACATCCACCAAAGCATTGTACACCACCTTCACCGTACATGAGTACACCACAATATCAACCAATGCATGTGACACCACCACCGGCATACATGAGTACACCACAACATCCACCAATGCATGGGGCACCACCACAGGCATACATGAGACACCACGATCACATCCACCAATGCATGGAGCAGTGACAACCGCATACATGAGTACACCACAACATCCACCAATGCATGGCGCACCACCACCGGCACACATGAGACACCACCATCACATCCACCAACGCATGGGGCACCAAAAACGGCATTCATGAGAACACCACACCATCCACCAGTGCATATGACGTCACCACTCTCATACAAGGGACATCACCATCACATACACCAATCCATGTAACACCGCTACCGGCATACATGAGTGCACCAGAACATATACCAAAGCAATGTTCACCGCCAGAGGCATAGATGAGCACACCACAACATACACCAATCCATGGGGCACCACCAACGGCACAGATGAGTACACCACAACATCCACAAATGCATGGAACACCACCACCGGTATACATGAGTACCCCACACTGTCTATCAATGCATTATGCACCGCCACCGGCGTACATGAGTACTCCACAGTATCCACCAATGCATAGGACACCACCACCGGCATACATGAGTACACCACAAAATCCACCAATGCATCGTGTACCACCACTGGCATACATGAGTACACACAATATCCACCAATGCATGGAGCACCACCACAGGCATACATAAGCCACGAACATCACCTCCACCAATACATGGCCAACCGCCACAGGCATACATAAGTACATAACAAAATCCAGCAATGCATGGCACACCACCACCGGCATACATGAGCACACCACAACATCCAGCAAAGCATGTTTCACCACCAGCAGCATACATTAGCACACCACAACATCAAAGAATGCATGGTTCACCACCCACGATATACATGAGTCACCACCATCACATCGACCAATGCATGGTGCACCACGACCGACATACATCAGTACACCAGAACATCCACCAATACATGGTTCACCACCACCGGCATACATGAGAACACCACAACATCCACCAATGAATGGGGCACCACCTTCGGCATAGATGAGTACACAACAAACATCCACCAATGCATGCAACACCACCAACGGTATACATGAGAACCCCACACTGTCTGTGAAAGCATTGTGCACCGCCACCGGCATACATGAGTACACCACAATATCCACCAATGCATGGGACATCACCACCGGCATACGTGAGTACATCACAAAATCCACCAATGCATCGTGTACCACTATAGGCATACATGAGTAGACCACAACATATACCAATGCATAAGGCACCACCACAGGCATACATACGCCACCACCATTGCATACAGCAATGCATGACGCACCGCCACAGGCATACATGAGCACACCACAACATCCAGCAAAGCAGGTTTTACCACCACCGGCATACATGAGTACACCACAGCATCCACCAATGCATAGGCCACCACCACCAGCATACATCAGTACACCACAACATCCACCAATCCATGGTGCACCACTATCGAAATACATGAGCCACCACAATCTCATCCACCAATGCATGCTACACCATCACCAGCATATATGAGTACACCACAAAACCCACCAATCCCTGGGCCACCACCACACTCATACATAAGAAACCAAAATCACATCTACCAATGTATGGGGCACCGCCACTGCCATACATGAGTACACCGGAACATCCATTAATACAGGGGGCACAACCACCGGCATACATGAGTACACCACAACATCAACCAATGCATGGGGCACCACCACCACCATACATGAGTACATAACGACATCCACCAATGCATGGTGCACCACCACCGGCATACATGAGAACGCCACAACATCCACCAATGAATGGGGCACCAGCGCCATCATACATAAAACACCTCCATCACATCCAAAAATGCATGGCACACCGCCTCCGGCATACATGAGTACACAACAACATTCACCAATGGATGGGCCACAAGCACCTTCATACATGAGACACCACCATCAGATCCAACAATGCATGGGACACCACACCAGCATACATGAGTACACCACAACATCCACCAATACATGGTGCACCACCAGAGGCATAAGCCCCCACCATCTCATGCACCAATGCATGGCACACCGCCTCCGCCATACATGAGCACACAACAACATCCACCAATGCATGGCGCACTCCCACTGCCATACATGAGTACACCACAACATCCAACAATCCATGGGGAACACCACCGACATACATTAGACAAAACCATCACATCCACCAATGAATAGGGCACCGCCACCGACATACATGAGTACATCACAAAATCCACCAAAACAGGCATACATAAACCACCACCATCACATCCACCAATATATAGCGCACTGCCACTGCCATAAATAACTACATAACAACATCCACGAATGCATGGTGCACAACCACAGTCATACATGAGTACACAACAACATCCACCAATCCATGGGGCATCAACACTGGCATACATAAGCCACCACCATCACATAAACCAATATATGGCGCATCGAACCTACCATACATAGCTATATAACAACATCACCACCACCATCGTATTCAGCAAAGCATAGCTCACACATAACGCCATATATAAGTACACTACAACATAAAACAATGCATGGGACACCGTCACCGGCATACATGAGCACACCACAACATCCACCAATGCATTGTGCACCGTCACCGGCGTACATGACTACACCACAACATCCAGCAAAGCATGGTGCAAACCTAACGCCACATATGAGTACACCACAACATAAAACAATGCATGGGACACCGTCACCGGCATACATGAGCACACCACAACATCCACAAATGCATTGTGCAACAGCACTGGCGTACATGAGTACACCACAACATCCAGCAATGCTTGGGGCACCACCACCGCCAAAGATGAGACAACACCACTACATCCACCAATGCATAGTGCACAACTGCATACAAGAAAACACCACAACATGCACCAATGCATGCCGCACCGTCACCAGCACACATGAGTACATCACAACATCCAAGAATGCATCAGGTACAACCACAGGCATACATGAGTACACCAGAACATATACCAATCCATAGGGCACTACCACAGGCATACATACGCCACCACCATCACATGTACCAATGCATGGCACACCGCCACCGTTATACATGAGTACACCAAAACATACACCAATGCATCGTGCACCGCCACCCACATATATGAGTACACCACAACATCAACCAATGGATGGGCACCACCACCGCCATACATGAATACACCTCAACATACACTTATTCATAGGGCACCACCACCGGCATACATGACTACACCACAACATCCAACAATGCATTGTACACCATCACCGGCATACATGACTACACCACAACATCCAACAATGCATGGGACACCGCAAACAGTATACATGAGCACACCACAACATACACCAAGTCTTGGGGAATCATCACCGGCATACATGAGTACACCACAACATCAAGCAGTGCTTTTCCCACCACCACAGGCATACGTAAGCCACCAACATCACATGGACCAATGCATGGCACACCGCCACCTCCATACATGAGTACACCACAACATCCACCAATGCATCACTCACTACCAAAGGCATATATGAGTACACCATAACATCCACCAATCCATGGTTTACCACCATGGGCATACATGAGTACACCACAACATGCACCAATGCATGTTGCACCACCACCGGCATATGTGAGACACCACCATCACATCCAAAAGTGCATGGGGCACCGACAAACGCATTCATCAGAACACCATATCATCCACCAATGCATGCGCAACCGACAACCGCATACATGAGTACACCATAACATCGACCATTGCATGGTGCACCGCCACTGGCATACATGAGTACACAACAACATACACCAATGCATGTTGCACCACCACCGGCACCTGTGAGACGCCACCATCACATCCACCAGTGCATGGGGCACCGACAACCGCATTCATCAGAACACCACATCATCCACCAATGCATGGGTCATCACCATAGGGATACATGAATACACCACAACATCCACCAATGCTTCGGGCACCACCACCTTCATACATATAGCACCACCATCACATCCACCAATGCATGGCGCACCACAACCGGCATACATGAGTACACAACAATATTCACCAATGGATGGGGCACCTGCAAACTCATACATGAGACACCACCATCAGATCCAAAAATGCATGTGACACCACACCAGCATACATGAGTACACCACAACATCCACCAATACATGGGGCACTACCACAGGCATACATAAGCCCCCACCATCTCATCCACCAATGCAAGGGACACAACCAACGGCATACATGAATACAAAACAACAATTACCAATGCATGGTGTACCATTACAGGCATACATGAGTACACCACGACATCCACCAATACATGGTTCCACACCACCGGCATACATAAGTCACCACCATAACATCCACCAATGCATGTTCCACCGGCAACGGCATACATCAGTACACAGCAACATCCAGCAATGCATGGCGCACCCTTACAGGCATACATGGATACACCACAACATGAACGAATGCATAGGGCTGCACCACCGGAATACATCAGATAAAACCACAACATCCACCAATGCATGGGGCACCGCAACCGGCATGCATGAGTTTACCACAACATCCACCAATCCATGGGACACCACCACCGGCATACATGAGTACACCACACCATCCACCAATGCATGGGCCACAACCACCCTCTTACATATACATGACCATTGGCACCAGCATTGGCAAATGTGATTATAACACAATATCCACCAAAGAATCGTGTACCGCCACCCGGGATAGATGAGCAAACCACAACATACACCAATCCATGGGGCACCACCATCGGCATACATGAGTACAAAACAACATCCACCAATGCATGGGACACCACCACTTTCATACATGACTACACCACAAGATCCACCAAAGCATCGTGTACCGCCACTCGGCATACATGAGCAGACCACAACATACACCAATCCATGGGGCACCACCACCGGTATACATAAGTCACCACCATAACATCCACCAATGCATGTTCCACCGGCAACGGCATACTTGAGTACACAGCAACATCCAGCAATGCATGGCGCACCCGTACAGGCATACATGGATACACGACAACATGAACGAATGCATAGGGCTGCACCACCGGAATACATCAGATAAAACCACAACATCCACCAATCCATGGGGCACCGCAACCGGCATGCATGAGTTTACCACAACATCCAACAATCCATGGGACACCACCACCGGCATACATGAGCACACCACAACATCCACCAATGCATATTTCAGCACCACCGGCATACATGAGTACACCACACCATCCACCAATGCATGGGCCACAACCACCCTCTTACATATACATGACCATTGGCACCAGCATTGGCAAATGTGATTATAACACAATATCCACCAAAGAATCGTGTACCGCCACCCGGGATAGATGAGCAAACCACAACATACACCAATCCATGGGGCACCACCATCGCCATACATGAGTACAAAACAACATCCACCAATGCATGGGACACCACCACTTTCATACATGACTACACCACAACATCCACCAAAGCATCGTGTACCGCCTTTTGGCATACATGAGCAGACCACAACATACACCAATCCATGGGGCACCACCACCGGTATACATGAGTACACCACAACATCCACCAATGCATGGGACACCACCACCTCCATACATGAGTACACCACAACATCCACCAATGCATGTTGCTCCAGAACCCTCATACATGAGACACCGCCAACGGCGTACATTAATATACCACAATATCAACCAATGTATGAGACACCACCAACGGCATACATGAGTACACCACAACAAGCAAGAATGCATGGTGTACCCTTACAGGCATACATAAGTACACCACAACATCCACCAATGCAGCGGGCACAACAACCGGAATATATGAGTACACCACAACATCCACCAATGCATGGGACACCACCACCCTCATACATGAAAGACCACCATCACTTCCACCAATGTAGGGGGCACAACAACCGGCATACATGAGTACACCACAACATCCACATACATAAGTCACCACCATAACATCCACCAATGCATGTTCCACCGGCAACGGCATACATCAGTACACAGCAACATCCAGCAATGCATGGCGCACCCTTACAGGCATACATGGACACACCACAACATGAACGAATGCATAGGGCTGCACCACCGGAATACATCAGATACCACCACAACATCCACCAATGCATGGGGCACCGCAACCGGCATGCATGAGTTTACCACAACATCCACCAATCCATGGGACACCACCACCGGCATACATGAGCACACCACAACATCCACCAATGCATATTTCAGCACCACCGGCATACAGGAGTACACCACAACATCCACCAATGTATGGGCCACAGCCACCCTCATACATATACATGAGACACCACCATCACGTCCACCAAATTCAGTGCACACCACCACCGGGATACATGAGTACACCACAACGTCCATCAATGTATCGTGTACTGCCACCCAGCATACATGAACACAGCACAACATCCACCAATGCATGAAACCGGTGTACATTAATATACCACAATATGAACCAATGCATGGGACACCACCAACGGCATACATGAGTACACCACAACAAGCAAGAATGCATGGTGTACCCTTACAGGAATACATGAGTACACCACAACATCCACTAATGCAGCGGGCAAAACAACCGGAATACATGAGTACACCACAACATCCACCAATTCATGGTACACCGCCACCAACATACATGAGTACACCAAAACATACACTAATCCATGGGGCACCACAAACGGCATACACGACTACACCACAACATCCAACAATGCATTGTGCACCACCACCGGCATACATGAGAACACCACAACATGCACAAATCCATGGAGCCCCACCACCGGCATATGTGAGTCACCGCCACCACATCCAACAGTGCATGGGGCACCTAACATCGCATTCATGAGAACACCACATCATCCACCAATGCATGGGTCACCACCACAGGGATACATGAGTACACCACAACATCCACCAATGCATGGGTCACCACCACCATCGCATCCAGCAAAGCATGGTGCACAGTTAACACCACATATGAGTACACCACAATATCCACCAATGCATGGGGCACCACCACCAGCATTCATGAGGCACCACCATCATATCCACCAACACATGGGGCACCAACAACCGCATACATGAGAACACCACAACATCCACCAATGCATGGGACACCGCCACATGCACACATGAGCACAATAGAACATGCATCAATGCACTGTGCACCGCCACACTCGTACATAAGTACACCACAACATCCACCAATTCATAGGACACCACCACACACACACCAATACATGGCCAACCGCCACTGCCAAACATAAGTACATAACAACATCCACCAATGCATGGGCCACCACCACAGGCATATATACGCCACCACCATCGCATCCAGCAACAGACATCGCAATGTCACCAGCATACATGAGTACACCACAATATCTCCAAATGCATGGCACACTACCACCGTCAGACATGAGTACACCACAACATCCAGCAATTCATGGTGCACCACCACCGGCATACATGAGTACACACAACATCCACCAATCCATGGGACACCACCACCAGCATACATAAGTTACCACCATCACATGCACCAATACATGGCCAACCGTCACTGCCATACATAAGTACATAACAACATCCATCAATGCATGGGGCGCCACCACCAGCATACATGAGTACACCACAATATCCACCAATGCATAACACACTACCACCGTCAGACATGAGTACACCACAACATCCAGCAATGCATTGTGCACCACCACCGGCATACATGAGTACACACAATACATGGGGCACCACCACTACCACCGTCAGACATGAGTACACCACAACATCCAGTAATGCATGGTGCAGAACATCCACCAATCCATGGGACACCACCACCAGCATACATACGTTACAACCATCACATGCACCAATACATAGCCAACCGCCACTGCCATACAAAAGTACATAGCAACATCCACCAGTGCATGGTGCACCACCACATTCATAAATGAGTACCACCACAGGCAATAGATATCGCAATGTCACCAGCATACATGAGTACACCACAACATCCACAAATGCATGGCACACTACCACCGTCAGACATGAGTACACCACAACATCCAGCAATGCATGGGGCACCACCACCGGCATACATGAGTACATCACAACATCCACCAATGCATGGGGCACCACCACCAGCATGCATGAGACACCACCATCACATCCACCAATACATGGGGCACCAACAACCGCATACTTGAGAACACCACAACATCCTCCAATGCATGGGGCACCACCACAGGCATACATGAGTACACCACAACATATACCAATGGATCGTGTACCACCACAGGGATACATGAGTACTTCACACCATATACCAATGCATTGGGCACCACCACAGCAATACATACGCCACCACAATCGCAACCAGCAATGGATAGCGCACCGCCATCGGCATACATGAGAACACCACAACATCCACCAATGCATCATCTACCGCCACCCGGCATACATGAGCACACCACAACTTCCATCAATGCATGCTGCAACACCAAACTCATACATATACATGAGACACCATCATAACATATACCAATGCATGTCGCACCGTCACCAGCATACATAGCAGAGTACACCACAACATTAACGAATGCATACGGCACCACCACCGGCATACATCAGATACCACCACAGCATCCACCAATGCATGGGGCACCGTCACCAGCATATATGAGCACACAACAACATCCATCAATGCATGGCACACCACAACCATCTTACATGAGTAGACCACAACATCCACCAATCCACAGTCAACCGCCACAGACATACAAGAGCACACCACAACATCCACCAATGCATTTTGCACAGCCACCGGCACACATGAGGACACCACAACATCCATCACTGCATGGGTCACCAACACAGACATACACAAGACAAAACCATCACATCCAATATTGTATGGCGCACCGCCACCGCCATGGGGCACCGCCACCAGTATACATGAGTACACCAGAACATCCACCAATGCATGGCACACTGCAACTGGCCTACACGAGTGCACCACAACATCCACCAATCCATCATGTACCGCCACTGGCATACATGATTACACCATAACATCCACCATTGCATGGGGCACCACCGCCGACCTACATGAGCCACCACCAATACATGCACCAAGACATGGCAGACCGCCACTGGAATACATGACGACACAACAACATCCACCAATCCATGGGGCACCACCACCAGCATACATGAGTACACCACAACATCCACCAATGCATGGGGCATCACCACAGGCATACATAAGGCACCACCATCACATAAACCAATATATGCCGCACCGCCCCTACCATACATAACTATATAAAAACATCACCACCACCATCGCATTCAGCAAAGCATAGCCCACACATAACGCCATATATAAGTACACCACAACATAAAACAATGCATGGGACACCGTCACCAGCATACAAGAGCACACCACAACATCCACCAATGCATGGCGCACCGTCACCAGGACACGTGAGGACACCACAAGATCCACCAATCCATCGGGTACCACCAAAGGCATACATAAATACACCACATCATATACGAATGCACGGGGCACCACCACAGGCATACATAAGAAACCACCATCACATCCACCAATGTGTGGGGCACCGCCACTGACACCACATCATCAATCACTGCAGGGGGCACAACCACCGGCACACATGACTACACCAGAACATCAACCAATGCATGGGGCACCACGACCGACATCCATCAGTACATAACGAAATCCACCAATCCATGGGGTACCACCACCGGCATACATGAGTACAAAACAACATCCTCCAATGCATTTCACACTACCACCGGCATACATGAGTACACCACAACATCCACCAATGCATGGAACACCAAAACCTGCATACATCAGCATACCACAACATTAAACAATCCATGGGGCACACCACCGGCATACATGAGACAAAACCATCACATCCAGCAATGCATGGGGCACCAAAACAGGCATACATAAGCCACCACCATCACATAAACCAATATATGGCGCAAAGTCACTACCATACATAACTATATAACAAAATCTACGAATGCATGGTGCACCACCACAGGTATACATGAGTACACCACAACATCCACTAATGTATGGGGCACCAGCACAGGCACACATAAACCAACACCCTCGCATCGAGCAAATCATTCCGCAAACCTAACGCCATATATGAGTACACCACAACACAAAACAATGCATAGGACACCGTCACCGGAATACATGAGCACACCACAACATCCACCAATGCATTGTGCACAACCAATGGCGTACATGAGTACACCACAACATCAACCAGTGCATAGTGTACAACAACAGGCATACATGAGTATACCATAAAATATACCAATGCATGGCGCACCACCACAGGCATACATACACCACCACCATGGCATCCAGTAGTGCATGGAGCACAACCAATGGCATACATGAGAACACCACAACATCCACCAATGCATGTTTCACTACCACCGGCATACATGAGTACACCACAACATCCACCAATGCATACGCCACCACGACCCTCATACACATACATGAGAAACCACCATCACATCCACCAAATTCACTACACACCACCACCTTCATACATGAGTACACCACAACATCCATCAAAACATCGTGTACCACCAACCGGCATACATGAGCACACCACAACATCCACCAATACATGGATCACCACCACCGGCATATATAACTCAACACCATAACATCCACTAATGCAAGTCGCACCGCCACCGGCATAGATGAGCAAACCACAACATACACCAATCCATGGGGCACCACCATCGGCATACATGAGTACAAAACAACATCCACCAATGCATGGGACACCACCACTTTCATACATGACTACACCACAAGATCCACCAAAGCATCGTGTACCGCCACTCGGCATACATGAGCAGACCACAACATACACCAATCCATGGGTCACCACCACCGGTATACATGAGTACACCACAACATCCACCAATACATGGGACACCACCACCTGCATACATGAGTACACCACAACATCCACCAATGCATGGGGCACCACCACTCTCATACATGAAACACCACCACAACATGCACCAATGCATGGGGCACCAACAACAGCATACATGAGAACACCACAAAATCCACCAATGCATGGCACACGGTCACCAGCACACATGAGACACCACCATCACATCCACCAATGCATCGGGTACCACCAAACGCATACATGAGTACACCACAACATATACCAATGCATGGGGCTCCACCACAGGCATACATACGCCACCACCATCGCATCCACCAATGCATGGTACACCGCCTCCAGTATACATGAGTGCACCACAACATCCACCAATGGAGGGGGCACAACCACCGGCATACATGAGTACACCACAACATCAACCAAGCCATGGAGCACCACCACCGACACACATGAGTACACCGCAACATTCACAGATGCATGGGGCACAACCTCCAATATATGCGAGACACCACCGTCACATCCACCAATGCATGTTGGACCACCACAGGTATACATGAGTCACCACCATAACATTAACCAATCCTTGGGGCATCACCACAGGAATGCATGTGTACACCAAAACATTCACCAATGCATGTCTCACCACCACCGGCATACATGAGACACCACCATCTCATCCACCAATGCATGCTGCACCATCACCAGCATACATGAGTACACCACACAACCCACCAATGCCTGGGCCACAAGGACAGGTGTACATACGCCACCATCATCACATCCACCAATGCATGGCACACCTACTCCAGCATACATGAGTACACCACAAAACCCACCAATGCTCGGGGCACAACCACTGGCATACATCCGTACACCACAACATCCTTACATGAGTACACCACAACATCCACCAATGCAGCGGGCACAACAACCGGCATACATGAGTACACCACAGCACCCACCAATGCATGGGACACCACCACCCTCACACATGAAAGACCACTATCACTTCCACCAATGCAGGGGGCACAACAGCCGGCATACATGAGGACACCAGAACATCCACCAATCCATGGGGCACCGCCACCACCATACATGAGTACACAACAACATTCACCAATGCATTGGGCACCAGCATTGGCATATGTGATTTCAACACAATATCCATCAAAGCATCGTATACCGCCACCCGGGATAGATGAGCAAACCACAACATACACCAATCCATGGGGCACCACCATCGCCATACATGAGTACAAAACAACATCCACCAATGCATGGGACACTACCACTTTCATACATGACTACACCACAAGATCCACCAAAGCATCGTGTACCGCCACTCGGCATACATGAGCAGACCACAACATACACCAATCCATGGGGCACCACCACCGGTATACATGAGTACACCACAACATCCACCAATGCATGGGACACCACCACCTGCATACATGAGTACACCACAACATCCACCAATGCATGGGGCACCACCACCCTCATACATGAAACACCACCACAACATGCACCAATGCATGGGGCACCACCAACCTCATACATGAAACACCACCACAACATGCACCAATGCATGGGGCACCAACAACAGCATACATGAGAACACCACAAAATCCACCAATGCATGGCGCACGGTCACCAGCACACATGAGACACCACCATCACATCCACCAATGCATCGGGTACCACCAAACGCATACATGAGTACAGCATAACATATACCAATGCATGGGGCTCCACCACAGGCATACATACGCCACCACCATCGCATCCACCAATGCATGGTACACCGCCTCCAGTATACATGAGTACACCGCAACATCCACAGATGCATGGGGCACAACCTCCAATATATGCGAGACACCACCGTCACATCCACCAATGCATGTTGAACCACCACAGGTATACATGAGTCACCACCATAACATCAACCAATCCTTGGGGCATAACCACAGGAATGCATGTGTACACCACAACATTCACCAATGCATGTCTCACCACCACCGGCATACATGAGACACCACCATCTCATCCACCAATGCATGCTGCACCATTACCAGCATACATGAGTACACCACATAACCCACCAATGCCTGGGCCACAAGGACAGACATACATACGCCACCATCATCACATCCACCAATGCATGGCACACCTACTCCAGCATACATGAGTACACCACAAAACCCACCAATGCACGGGGCACAACCACCGGCATACATCCGTACACCACAACATCAACCAATCCATGGGGCACTACCACCGACATACATCCGCACACCACAACATCCTTACATGAGTACAACACAACATTCCCCAATAAATGGCGCACTGCCACCGGCACACATAAGTACACCACAACATCCACCAATACATGGGGCCCTGCCGCAACCATGAATGAGTACACCACAACATCCACCAATGAATGGGGCACCACCAACGGCATACATGAGTACACCACAACATTCACCAATGCATGGGCACCACCACAGGCATGTATGTGTACACCACAACATCCACCAATGCACGGGGCACCAGTGCAATCTTACATGAGACACTGCCATCACATCCACCAATGCAAGGCACACCACCGGCATACATGAGACAAAACCATCACATCCACCAGTGCATGGGACAAGGCCACCGACATAAATGAGTACACAACAAAATCCACCAATGCATTGTGTACCACCACCGGCATACATAAGTACACCACAACATCCACCAATGCATGGGGCACCAAAACAGGCATACAAAAGCTACCTCCATCACATAAACCAATGTATGTCGCACCGCCACTACCATACATAACTACATAGCAACATCAACAAATGCATGGTGCACCACCACAGGCATACATGAGTACACCATAACATCCACCAATGGATCGTGCACCGCCACCGGCATATATCAGCTCACCACAACATCCACCAATGCTTTGGACACCGCAACCAGTATACATGAGCACACCACAACATACATGAATCCTTGGGGCACCACCACCGGCATACATGAGTACACCACAAAATCAACCAATGCATTTCACACCACCACCGGCATACATGAGTACACCCCAACATCCACTAGTGCATAGCGCACCACCACAGGCATACATAAGCCACCACCATCACATGGACCAATGCATGGCACGCCGCCACCTCCATACATGAGTACACCACAACATCCACCAATGCATCGCGCACTACCACAGTCATATATAAATACACCAAAACATCCACCAGTCCATGGTTTACCACCACGGGCATACATCAGTACACCACAACATGCACCAATGCATGTTGCACCACCACCGGCATATGTGAGACACCACCATCAGATCCAGAAGTGCATGGGGCACCGAGAACCGCATTCATCAGAACACCTTATCATTCACCAATGCATGCAGCACTGACGACCGCATACATGAGTACACCATAACATCGACCAATGCATGGAGCACCGCCACCGGCATACATGAGGCAACACCATAACATCCACTAATGCATGAGGCACCACCACCGGCATACATGAGAACACCACAATATCACCAATGCATGGCGCACCGACAAAGAAAATCATGAGTACACCACAACATCCACCAATGCATCGTGTACCACCACAGGCATACATGAGTACAGCACAACATATATAAATGCATGTGGCACCACCACATACATACGTACACCATCACAATCCCATCCAGCAGTGCATGATGCACGACCACAGGCATACATGAGCACACCACAACATCCATCAAAGCATGTTTCATTTATGCTGGTGGTGGTGCTGCAAGGAATTTTTTCCATGTTGTGGTGTACTCAAGTATGCCGGTGGCGGTGCACTATGCGTTGGTGGATGTTATGGTGGTGACTCATGTATTCCTCTGGTGGTGCCCCATGCATTGGTGGATGTTGTGGTGTTCTCATGTATAGCGGTGACAGTGCGCCATGCATTGGTGGATGTGATAGTGGTGCCTCATGTATGCCGTTGGTGGTGTCAAATCCATTGGTGGATGTTGTTGTGTGGTCATGTATGCTGGTGGCGGTACACGATGCATTGGTGAATGTTGTGGTGTACTCATGGGTGCTGGTAGTGATGCCCCATGCACTGGTGGATGTTGGGGTGGTGTGACATGTCTTGGTCCATGTGTTGCTGGTGGCTCATGTATTCCAGTGGTGGTGCCCCATGCATTGGTGGATGTTGCGGTGTCCTCATGTATGCCGGTGGCGGTACATGATGCATTGGTGGATGTTGTTGTGTACTCATGTATGCCGGTGGCGGTGAGAAATTCATTGGTTGAGGTTGTGGTGTGCTCATGTATGTCTGTGGCGGTGCCCCATGCATTTGGGGATGCTCTGCTGTCATCATGTATACTGGTGGCGGTGTACCATGCATTGGTGGATGTTTTGGTGTGCTCATATATGTTGGTGGCCGTGCACGATGTATTGGTGGATGTTGTGGTGTGCTCATGTATGCCGGGTGGCGGTACACGATCCATTCATGGATGTTGTGGTGCACTCATGTATGCCTGTAGGGGTGCACCATGCATTTGTGCATGTTGTGGTGTACTCATGTATGCCGGTGACAGTGCGACATGCATTGGTGGATGTTAACGAGTTGGCTTATGAATGCCTGTGGTGGTGAACCATGCATTGGTGGATGTGATGGTTGTGTTTCATGTGTGCCGGTGGTGGTGCCCCATGCATTGCTGGATGTCATGGTGTTGACTTATGAATGCCGGTGGCGGTGCACAATGCATTGGTAGACGTTGTGGTGTACTCATGTATATCGGTGGTGGTGTCGCATGCATTGGTGTATGTTGTGGTGTGCTCATCTATGCCTGTGGTGGTGACCCATGCATTTGTGGATGATGTGGTGTTCTCATGAATGCGGTTTTCGGTGCCCCATGCATTCGTGGATCTGATGGTGGTGTGTCATGTATGCCGGTGGTGGTGCTCCCTCGATTGGTGCATGTTGTGGTGTACTCATGTCTACCGGTGGAGGTGCGACATGCATTGGTGGATGTTGTGGTGTGGTCATGTATGACGGGTGGCGGTACACGATGCATTGGTGGATCTTGTGGTGTACTCATGTATCCTGGTGGTGGTGCCCCATGCATTGGTCGATGTTGTGGTGTACTCATGTATGCCTGTGGTGGTGACCCATGCATTTGTGGATGATGTGGTGTTCTCATGAATGCGTTTTTCGGTGCCCCATGCATTCGTGGATCTGATGGTGGTGTCTCATGTATGCCGGTGGTGGTGCTCCCTCGATTGGTGCATGTTGTGGTGTACTCATGTCTGCCGGTGGAGGTGCGACATGCATTGGTGGATGTGGTGGTGGTGACTCATGTATACCGGTGGTTGTGAAATGCGCATTGGTAGATGTTGTGGTGTGGTCATGTATAACGGGTGGCGGTACACAATGCATTGGTGGATCTTGTGGTGTACTCATGTATGCCGTGGTGGTGCTCCATCGATTGGTGCATGTTGTGGTGTACTCATGTATGCCGGTGGAGGTGCGACATGCATTGGTAGATGTTGAGATGGTATCTGATGTATGCCGGTGGTGGTTCCCCATGCATTCGTGGATGTTGTGGTGTAATCATGTATGCCTCTAAGGGTACACTATGCATTGGCCGGTATGCCGGTGGTGGTGTCCCATGCATTGGTTGATATGGTGGTGTATTAATGTACACCGGTGGTGGTGCATGATGCATTGGTGGATTTCATGGTGTTCTGATGTATGCCGGTGGCGGTGCCCCATGCATTTGTGGATATCATGGTTTTGTGTCATGAATGCTGGTAGCGGTGCACGATGTATTGGTGGATGTCGTGGTGTACTCATATAAGCTGATGGCGGTGCACGATGTATTGGTAGATGTCGTGGTGTACTCATGCATGAAGGTGGCAGTGCCCCACGTATTGGTAGATGTTGAGGTGGTATCTGATGTATGCCGGTGGTGGTGAACCATGCATTCGTTTTTGTTGTGGTGTACTCATGTATGCCTGTAAGTTTGCGTCATGCATTGGTGGATGTTGCTGTGTACTCATGTATTCCGCTGGTTCTGCGCCATGCACTGCTGGATGCCATGGTGGTGACGTATGTATGCCTGTGGTGGTGCCCCATGCAATGGTATATGTTGTGGTGTGCTCATGTATGCCTGTGGTGGTACACGATGCATTGGTGGATCTTGTGGTGAAATCATGTGTGCAGGTGGTGGTGCGCCATGCATTGGTGCATGTTGTGGTGATCTCAGGTATGCAGTTGTTGGTGCCCCATGCATTGGTTGGTGTTTTGGTGTACTCATGTATGCCAGTGCTGGTGTCACATGCATTGGTGGATATTGTGGTGTACTCATGTACGCCGGTGGTTGTGCCCAATGCATTGGTGGATGTTCTTGTGTACTCAAGTATACCTGTGGTGGTGCGCCATGATATTGGTGGACGTGATGGTGGTTTCTTATGTATATGTATGAGGGTGGTGGTGGCCCATCCATTGGTGGATGTTCTGGTGTGCTCATGTACGCCAGTGGTGGTGCCCCATGCATTGGCGGAGGTTTTGGTGCACTCATGTATGCCTGTGGTGGTGTCCTATGCATTGGTGGATATTGTGGTGTACTCATGTACGTCGGTGGCGATGATCAAGGCATTGGTGGATGTCGTGGCGTGCTCATGTATGCCGGTGGCGGTGCCCCATGCATTGGTGGATGTTGTGTGTACTCATGTACGTCAGTGGTGGTGCCCCATGCATTGGTGGACGTTGTTATGTACTTATGTATGTCAGTGGCGGTGTGATATGGATTGGTGGACGTTGTGGTGTACTCATTTATGCCTGTGGTGGTGACCCATGCATTGGTGGATGATGTAGTGTTGTCATGAATGCGGTTTTCGGTGCCCCATGTGTTCGTGGATGTGATGGTGGTGTCTCATGTATGGCGGTGGTGGTGCTCCATCGATTGGTGCATGTTGTGGTGTACTCATGTCTGCCGGTGGAGGTGTGACATGCATTGGTCGATGTGATGGTGGTGACTCATGTATACCTTGGGTTGTGAACCTTGCATTGGTAGATGTTGTGGTGAGCTCATGTATGCCGGTGGTGGTGAAACATGCTTTCCTGGATGTTCTGGTGTGCTCATATATGCCGGTGGTGGTGCACCATGCATTGCTGGATGCAATGGTGGTGGCGTATGTATGCCTGTGGTGGTTCCCTATGCATTGGTGGATGTGTACTCATGTATGTCAGTGGCGTGTACCATGTATGTGTGGATGTGATGGCTATGTCTCTTTTATGAGGGTCGTGGTGCCCCATGGATTGGTGGAACTTGTGGTGTCCTCATGTATACCGGTGGCGGTACATGATGCATTTGTTGAAGTTGTGTTCTACTCATGTATACCATTGGCGGTGCGAAAGGTGCCCCATCCCTTAGTGGATGTTGTGGTGTACTCATGTATAGTGATGGCGTCGCGTCATGAGGTAGTGGATGTGATGGTGGTGCCTTAGCAGGCCGGTGGTGGTGCCTCAAGCATTGGTGGATGTTGTGGTGTACCCATGTATGCCGGTGGTGGTGCCCTATTCATTGGTGTACTTATATATGTCGGTGGCGGTGTGCCATGCATTGGTGGATGTGATGGTTGTGTCTCTTGTATGAGGGTGGTGGTTCCCGATGCATTAGTGGATGTTGTGATGTACTCATGTATGTCGGTGGTGGTGCGTCATTAATTTGATGGACGTAAAGGTGGTGTTTCATGTATATGTACGATGGTGGTGGTGGCCCATGCATTGGTGGATGTTGTGGTGTACTCATGTATACCGGTGGTGGTGAAACATGCATTAATAGATGTTGTGGTGTGCTCATTGATGCCGGTGGTGGTGCGTCATGCATTGCTGGATGCGATGGTGGTGGCGTATGTATGCCTGTGGTGGTACATGATGCATTGGTGGATGTTGTGGTGTACTCATGTATACGGTTATTG
Organism: Haliotis asinina; assembly: GCF_037392515.1. NCBI lineage: Eukaryota > Metazoa > Mollusca > Gastropoda > Lepetellida > Haliotidae > Haliotis > Haliotis asinina. The sequence continues at coordinate 39,608,818 of NC_090281.1, read as the reverse complement.
GTACCCCATGCATTGGTGGATGTGATGATGGTGTCTCATGTATGCCGGTGGTGGTACCGCATGCATTGCTGGATGTTGTGGTGTAGTCATGTATGCCGGTGGTGGTGCCCCATGGATTAGTGTATGTTCTGGTGTACTCATGCAGGGCAGTGGCGGTGAACCATGCATTGGTAGATATTGTGGTGTACTCATGTACGCCTGTATCGGTGCACAATGCATTGTTGGATGTTGTGGTGTACTTATGTATGCGGTTGTCGGTGCCCCATGCATTGGTGGATGTGATGGTGCTGTCTCATGTATGAGGGTGCTGGTGCCCCATCCATTGGCGAATTTTGTGGTGTACTCATGTATGCCGTAGGTGGTGTGCCATGCATTGGTGTATCTGATGGTGTTTTTTCATGTCTCAGGGCGGTGGTCCCCCATGCATTGGTGTTTTTTGTGGCGTACTCATGTATGCCGATGGTTGTGCACCATGCATTGGTGGATGTGGTAGTGTACTTATGAACGCCGGTGGCAGTGCACAATGCATTGGTGAATGTGGTAGTGTACTCATATATGTTTTGCCGGTGTGCTATGGATTGGTGGATGTGATGGTGCTGGCTCACGTATATTGTGGTGGATGTTGTGGAGTGCTTATGTATGCCGGTGGCGTTACACGATGCATTGGTGGATCTTGTGGTGTACTTGTGTATGCCGGTTTGTGTGCGCCATGCATTGGTCGATGTTGTCCTGTACTCATGTATATCGGTGGCAGTGTGCCATTGATTGGTGGATGTTGTTGTGTACTGATGTATGCCGGTAGTGGTGCGAAATGCATTTATGGATGTTGTGGTGTACTCATGTATTCCGGTGGCGGATGACGATGCATTGGTGGATGTTGTGCTCTCCTCATGTATGCTGGTGGCGGTCCTCCATGCATTGGTGTATGTGATGGTGGTGTCTGATGTATGCTGGTGGTGGTGCCCCATGCATTCGTGGATGTTGTTGTGTACTCATATATGCCTGTAAGTGTGCACCATGCATTGGTGGATATTGTGGTGTACTCAAGTATCCAGGTGGCGGTGCACCATGCATTGGTTGATCTTGTTATGTACTCATGTACGATTGTTCTGGTTCCCCATGATTTAGTGGATGTGATGGTGGTGTCTCTTATATGTCGGTGGCGGTGAACGATGCATTAGTGGATGTTGTGGTGTACTCATGTATACCAGTGACAGTGCACCATCCATTGGTTGATGTTATGTACTCATGTATACCGGTGGTGGTGCCCCATTCATTGGTGGATGTTCTGATGTCCACATTTATGCTGGTGCCGATGAACCATGCATTGGTGGATGCTGTGGTGTGCTCATGTATGCTGGTTGCGGTGCACGATGTATTGATAGATGTTGTGCTGTACTGATGTATGCCAGTGGCGGTGCACCATGTATTTGTGAATGTGATCATCGTGGATTCTGTATACCTGTGCTGGTTCCCCATGCAGTGTTTGTAGTCATGGTGTATTGACGTATGTCGGTGGCGTTGTGCGATCCATTGGCGGATGTTGTGGTGTACTCATGTATTTTGGTGACAATGCGTCATGCATTGGTGGATGTTGTGGTGTACTCTTGTGTGTCGGTGGCGGTGTGAGATGTATTGGTAGAGGTGATGATGGTGTGTCATTTACGACGGTGCTTTTGCACCATGGATTGGTGGATGTTGTAGTGTACTCATGTATGCCGGTGGTGGTGTCCCATGCATTCGTTGATGTTGTGGTGTACTCCTCTATGCCGGTGGCAGTATGCCATGAATTTGTGGATGTGACGGTGGTGTACTCATTTATGCCGGTGGTGTACACCATGGATTAGTGCATGTGATGGTGGTGTCTCATGTATATGTATAAGGGTGGTGGTGGCAAATGCATTGGTGGATGTTGTGGTGTACTCATATATGTCGGTGGCAGTGTGCTATCCATTGGTGGATGTGATGGTGGTGTCTTACGTATAAGGGTGGTGGTACTCCAAGGATTGGTGCATGTTGTGGTGTACTCATGTATACCGCTGGTGGTGTCCCATCCATTGGTGGATATCATGGTGTACTCATATATGCCTTTAGCGGTGCGCCATGCACTGCTGGATGCGATAGTGGTAGCTTATGCATGCCTGTGGTGGAGTCCCATGCATTGGTCGATGTTGTTATCTACTTATGTATGCCAGTAGCAGTGCGCAATGCATTGCTGGATGTAATGGTGATGGCTTATGTATAGCTGTGGTGGTGCCCCATGCATTGATGTATGTTGTGTGTACTCATGTATGCCGGTGGTGGTACACAATGCATTGGTGAATGTTGTTTTGTACTCATGTATGCCGGTGGTGGTGCGTCATGCATTGTTGGATGTTGTGGTGTGCTCAAGTATGCCAGTAGCGGTGCGCAATACATTGCTGGATGTGATGGTGGTGGCTTATGTATACCTCTGGTTGTGCCGCATGCATTGGTTCATGTTGTGTGTACTCATGTATGCCTGTGGCGGTACATGATGCATTGGTGGATGTCGTGGTGTGCTCATGTATGCTTGTGGTGGTGTCCCATGGATTGATGCATCTTGTGGTGTACTCATATATGCCGGTGGTTTTGCACCATGAATTGGTGGATGTTGTGGTGTGCTCATGTATGCCTGTGGTGGTGCCCTATGCACTGGTGGATGTTGTAGTGTACTCATGTATGCCTGTGCTGGTACACGATGCATTGGTGAATGTTGTGGTGTAGTTATGTGTGCCGGTGGCGGTGCACCATGCTTTGGAGGATGTTCTGCTGTACTGATGTATGCTGGGTGTCGATTCACGATGCATTGGAGGATGTTTTGGTGTACTCATGTATGCCGGTGTGGGATGTTGTGGTGTACTCATTCATGTTCGTGGTGATGCACCATTCATTGGTGGATGTTGTGGTGTACTCATGTATGCCTGTGGTGGTGCCCTATGCATTTGTGGATGTTGTGGTGTACTCATGTATGCCTGTGGTGGTACACGATGCATTGGTGGATGTTGTGGTGTAGCTATGTGTGCCAGTGGCGGTGCTCCATGCATTGGTGGATGTTTTGGTGTACTCATGTATGCCGGTGGTGGTGCCCCATGCATTGGTGTATGTGATGGTGGTGTCTCATGTGTGAGGGTGGGAGTCCACCATTCATTAGTGGATGTTGTGGTGTACTCATGTATGCAAGTGGTGGTGTCCCATGGATTGGTGTATGTTGTCGTTTACTCATATATGCCGTTAGTGGTGCACCATGCATTGCTGGATCCGATAGTGGTGGCTTATGTATGCCTATGGTGTGACGCCATGCATTGGTGGATGTTGTGGTGTACTCATGTATGCCTGTGGTGGTACACGATGCTTTGGTGGATATTGTGGTGTACCTATGTGTGCCAGTGGTGGTACGCCGTACATTGGTGGATGTTGTGGTGTCCTCATGTATGTTTCTGTGTGGCGTCCCATGCATTGGTGGATATTGTGGTGTACTCATGTAAGCCGGTGGACGTGAACAATCCATTCGTGGATGTTCTGGTGTACTCATATATGCACATACTCCTGCGCCATGCATCGCTGGATGCGATGGTGGTGGCTTATGTATGCCTGTGCTGGTGCCCGATGCATTGGTGGATGTTGTGGTGTACTCATGTATGCCGGTGCAGGAACGCCATGCAGTGGTGGATGTGATGGTGGTATCTCATCTATGCCGGTGGTGGTGTACCATGCATTGGTGGATGTTGTGGTGTACTCATATACGCCGGTGGTGGTGTCTCATGTATTGGTGCATATTGTAGTGTACTCATAAACGCCGGTGGTGGTGTACCATGCATTGGTGGATGTTGTGGTGTACTCATGTACGCCGGTGGCAGTGTGACATGCATTTTTGGATGTTGTGGTCTACTTATATATGCCGGTGATGGTGTCCCATGTGTTGGTGGATATTGTAGTGTACTCATGATCTCCGGTGAAGGTGCATATTGCATTGGTGGATGTTGTGGTGTACTCATGTATGCCGGTGGTGGTGTCCCATGCATTTGTAGACGTTGTTGTGTACTCATGTGTGTCGGTGGTGCTGCCCCATCGATTAGTGTATGTTTTGGTGTACTCATGTATGCCGGTGGCGGTGCCCCATGCATTTTTGGATATTGTGATGTACACATACATGCCGGTGGAGATACACGATCCATTGGTGCATGTTGTGGTGTACTCATGTATTTCCCTGGCGGTGTGCCATGGATTGGTAGATGTGATAGTGGTGTCTCATGTATACCGGTGGCGGTGAATCATGCATTGGTAGAAGTTGTGGTGTCCTCCTGTATGCCGGAAGTCTGTAGACGATGCATTGGTGGATGTTGTGGTGGTGGCTCATGTATGCCGGTGGTGGTGAATCATGCATTGGTAGATGTTGTGGTGTCCTCATGAATGCCAGATGTCGGTACACGATGTATTGGTGAATGTTGTTGTGTACTCATATATACCGTTACCAGATCACTATGCATTGCTGGAAGCGATGGTGGTGGCTCAAGTATGCCTGTGGTGGTACACGATGCATTGGTGGATGTTGTGGTGTGCTCATGTATGCAGTTGTCGGTGTCCTATGCATTGGTGGATGTGATGGCGGTGTCCTCATGTATGCCGGTGGTGGTGTCCCATGCATTGGTGGATATTGTGGTGTACTCCTGTACACGGGCGGCGGTGCAAAATGCATTGGTGGATGTTGCTATGTACTTATGCATGCCAGTGGCGGTGTGCAATGCATTGGTGGATGTGATGGTTGTTGCTTATGTATGGCTGTGTTGGTACCCAATGCATTGGTGGATGTTGTGTGTACACATGTATGCCGGTGGTAGTACACAATGCATTGGTGGATGTTGTGGTGCAATCATGTATGCCGGTGGTGGTGCGTCATGTATTGGTGGATATTGTTGTGTTCTCCTGTACGCCGGCGGCGGTGCACAATGCATTGGTGAATGTTATGGTGTACTCATGTATGCCTGTGGTTGTGCTCCATGGATTAGTGTATGTTCTGGTGTGCTCATGTATTCTGTTGGCGGTGCAACATGCATTGGTGGATATTGTGGTGTACTCATATATGCCTGTGGCGGTGCACGATCCATTGGTGGATGTTTTGGTGTACTTATGTTTGTCGGTGGCGGTGTGCCATGCATTGGTAGATGTGTTGGTGGTTTCTCATGTATAATTGTGGTAGTGCTCAATCGATTGGTGCATGTTGTGGTATACTCATGTATGTCTGTGACGGTGCGACATGCATTGGTGGATGTTATGGTGGTGGTTCATGTATGCCGGTGGTGGTGAGCCATGCATTGGTAGATGTTGTGGTGTGCTCATGTATGCGGTTGTCGGTGCTCCATGGATTGGTGGACATTGTTGTGTACTCCTGTACGCCGGTGACGGTGCAAAATGCATTGGTGGATCTGATGGTTGTGACTTATGTATGGCTGTGGTGGTGCCCCATGCCTTTGTGGATGTTGTGTGTACACATGTATGCCGGTGCTGGTACACAATGCATTGGTGGATCTTGTGGTGCACTCATGTATGCCGGTGGTGGTGCGTCATGTATTGTTGGATGTTGTTTTGTGTTCATGTATGCCGGTGGCGGTGCCCCATGCATTGGTGGATATTGTGGTGTACTAATGTACGCAGGCGGTTGTCCACAATGCATTGGTTCATGTTGTTATGTACTTATGTATGCTAGTGGCGGTGCGCAATGCATTGGTGGATGTTGTGGTGTACTCATGTATGCCTGTGGTGGTGTCCCATACTTTGGTGGATATTGTGGTGTACTCTTAGATACCGTTAGCGGTACGCCATACATTGCTGGATGCAATGGTGCTGGCTTATGTATGCCTGTGGTGGTGCCCGATACATTCGTGGATGTTGTGGTGTACTCATGTATGCCTGTGGTAGCGTTCCATGCATTGGTGGATATTGTGGTGTACTCATGTACGCCGGTGGCGGTGAACAATCCATTGTTGCATGTTGTGGTGTCCTCATGTATGCCGGTGACGGTGTCCCATGCATTGGTGGATGTTGTGGTGTAGCTATGTGTGCCGGTGGCGGTGCGCCATGCTTTGGTGGATGTTGTGGTGTGCTCATGTATGCTGGGTGTCGGTTCACGATGCACTGGTGGATGTTGTGGTGTACTCATGTGTGAGGGTGATGGTTCCCCATGCATTGGTGTACGTGATGGTGGTGTCTCATGTGTGAGGGAGGTGGTCCCGAATGCATTAGTGGATGTTGTGGTGTTCTCGTGTATTCAAGTTGTGGTGTCCCATGGATTGGTGGATCTTGTGGTGTACTCATGTATGCCAGTGGCGGTGCCCCATGCATTGGTGGATGTGGTGGTGTACTCATATATGCCGTTAGCGGTGCGCCATGCATTGCAGGATGCGATAGTGGTGGCTTATGTATGCCTGTGGTGGGACGCCATGCATTGGTGGATATTGTGGTGTATTCATGTATGCCTGCGGTGGTACACGATGCATTGGTGGATGTTTTCGTGTACTCATGTATGTCGATGGCGGTGCGCCATGCATTGGTGGATGTTGTGGTGTGCTCATGTATGCTGGTGCCGGAACGCCATGCAGTGGTATATGCGATTTTGGTGTCTCATGTGTGCCGGTGGCGGTGTACCATGCATTGGTGGATGATGTGGGGTACTTATGTACGCCGGTGGTGGTGTCCCATGTATTGGTGCATATTGTGGTGTACTCATGTATGCCGGTGGTGGTGCACAATGCATTGGTGGATGTTGTGGTGTACTCATGTATGCCGGTGGCGATACGACATGCATTGGTGGATGTTGTGGTGTACTCATGTACGCCGGTGGCGGTGCACAATGCATTGGTGGATGTTTTGGTGTACTCATGTACGCCGGTGGCGGTGCACAATGCATTGGTGTATGTTGTGGTGTGCTCATATATGCCGGTGGTGGTGCGTCATGTATTGTTCGATGTTGTGGTGTGTTCATGTATGCCAGTGGCGGAGCAACATGCATTGGTGGATGTTGCGGTGTACTCATGGACGCTGGTGGCAATGCACAATGCATTGGTGGATGTTTTAGTGTATTCATGTATGCCGGTGGCGATGCGACATGCATTGGTGGATGTTATGGTGGTGACTTATGTATGCCGGTGGTAGTGAGTAATGCATTGGTAGATGTTGTGGTGTCCTCATGTATACCGGGTGTCAGTACATGATGTATTCATGGATGTTGTGGTGTACTCATGTATGCCTGTGATGATGCACCATGCATTGGTGCATATTGTGGTGTACTCATATATACCGTTAGCGGTGCACCATGCATTGCTGGATGCGATGGTGGTGGCTCATGTATGCCTGTGGTGGTACACGATGCATTGGTGGATATTGTGGTGTGCTCATATATACCGTTAGCGGTGCACCATGCATTGCTGGATGCGATGGTGTTGGATCATGTATGCCTGTGATGGTACACGATGCATTGGTGGATGTTATGGTGGTGACTTATGTATGCCGGTGGTAGTGAGCAATGCATTGGTGGATGTTGTGGTGTACTCATATATGCCGGTGGAGGTGCACGATCCATTGGTGGATGTTTTTGTGTACTCATGTATGTCGGTGGCGGTGTGCCATGCTTTGGTGGATGTGATGGTGGTTTCTCATGTATAATTGTGGTAGTGCTCCATGGATTCGTGCATGTTGTGGTGTACTCATGTATGTCGGTGGAAGTGCGGCATGCATTGGTGGATGTTGTGGTGTACACATATATACCGTTAGCGGTGCACCATCCATTGCTGGATGCGATGGTGGTGGCTCATGTATGCCTGTGGTGGTACACGATGCATTGGTGGATCTTGTGGTGTGCTCGTATATGTGGTTGTCGGTGCCCCATGCATTGGTGGATGTGATGGTGGTGTCTCATGTATGCCGATGGTGGTGTCCCATGCATTGGTGGATCCTGTGGTGTACTCATGTACGCCGGCAGCGGAGAACAATGCATTGCTGGACGTTGTTATGTACTTATGTATGCGACTGGTGGTACGCAATGCCTTGGTGGACTTGATGCTGGTGGCTTATGTATGGCTGTGGTGGTGCCCCATGCATTGGTACATGTTGTGTGTACTCATGTATGCCGATGGTGGTACACGATCCATTCGTGGATATTGTGGTGTACTCATGTACGCTGCTGGCGGTGCACAATGCATTCGTGTATGTTGTGGTGTGCTCATGTATGCCGGTGTTGATGCAACATGCATTGGTGTATGTTGTGGTGCACTCATATATGCCGTTTTCGGTGCACGATCCATTGGTGGATGTTTTGGTGTACTCATGTATGCCAGTGACAGTGCGAGATACATTGGTGGATGTGATGGTGGTGTCTCATGTATACCGGTGGCTGTGTCCCATGCATTGGTGGATGTTGAGGTGTACTCATGTACGCTACCGGTGGCTGTGCACAATGCATTGTTGGATGTTGTTATCTACTTATGTATGCCAGTGGCGGTGTGCAATGCAATGGTGGAACTGGTGGTGGTGTCTCATGTATATGTATGTGGGTGCTGGTGGTCTATCCATTGGTGGATATTGTGGTGTACTCATGTATGCCGGTGGTGGTGTCCCATGGATTGGTGGATGTTGTGGTGTACTCATGTATGCCGGTGGTGTGCACCATACATTGGTGGATGTTGTGGTGTACTCATATATGCCGTTAGCGGTGCTCCATGTATTGCTGAGTGCGAAGGTGGTAGCTTATGTATGCCTATGGTGGTGACTGATGCATTGATGGATGATGTGGTGTACTCATGTACGCCTGTGGTGGTGCACAATGGATTGGTGGTTCTATTTGTGTACTCATGTATCCCGGTGCCGGTGCACCATTCATTGGTGAATGTTGTGGTGTGCTCATGTATGCGGTTGTTGGTGCCCCATGCATTGGTGAATGTGATGGTGGTGTCTCATGTATTCCGGTGTTGGTGCCCCATGCATTGGTGGATGTTGTGGTGGATTCATGTATGCCGGTGGTGGTGTGACATGCATTGGTGGATATTGTGGTGTACTCATGTATACCGGTGATGGTGTGCCATGCATTGCTGACTATGGTGGTGGTGACTTATGTATGCCGGTGGTAGTGAACCATGCATTGGTGGATGTTGTGGTGTACTCATATATGCCGGGAGCGGTGCCCCATCCATTGGTTGATGTTGTGGTGTACTCATGTATACCAGTGATGGTGTGCCATGCATTGGTGTGTGTGATATTTGTGTCTTATATATGATTGTTGTGGCACCCCATGCATTGGTGGAGGTTGTGGTGTACTCGTGTATGCCGTTTGTGGTGCACCATGCATTGGTGGATGTTGTGGTGTGCTCATGTATGCCCGTGGCGGTGGACGAGTTACTGGTGGATGTTGTGGTGTACTCATGTCTGCAGGTGGCTGTGCACCATGCATTGGTGGATTTTGTGGTGTACTCATATATAATGTTAGCGGTGCACCATGCATTCCTGGATGCGATAGTGGTGGCTCATGTATGCCTGTGGTGGTACACGATGCATTGGTGGATGTTGTGGTGTCCTCATTTAGCTGTGCACCATGCATTGGAGGATGTGATGGTGGTGTCTTATATATGCCTGTGATTGTGCCCCATGCATTGGTGGATGTTGTGTGTACTCATGTACGCCGGTTTTGGTGCGCCATGCATTAGTGGATGTTGTGGTGTGCTCATGTATGCGATTGTCGGTGCCCCATGGATTGGTGGATGTTGTGGTGGTGTTTAATGTATGGTGGTGGTGGTGCCCCATGCATTGCTGGATGTTGTGGTGTACTCATGTATGCAAATAATTGTGCTCCATGCATTGGTGGATGTTGCTGTGTACTCATGTACACCGGTGCCCGTGCCCCATGCATTGGTACCGTCTTATGTATGAGGGTGGTGGTGCCAAATCAATTAGTGGATGTGATGATGGTGTCTAACGTTTTTCAGTGGCGGTGTTCCATGGATCATGATGGATCATGGTGGCTTTTGTATGCCTGTGATGGTGCCCCATGGATTGGTGGATGTTGTGGTGTACTCATGTTTGCCGGTGGTGGTGCCCCATGGATTGGCGTATGGTCTGGTGTGCTCAGGTATCCTGGTGGCAGTGCCACAAGCATTGGTTGATGTTTTGGTGTACTCATGAATGTCTGTGGCGGTGTGCCATGCATTGGTGGATGTGATGGTGGTGTCTCATGTATAAGGGTTGTGGTGCTCCATGGATTGGTGCATGTTGTGGTGTACTCATGTATGCCTGTGGCGGTCCCCGATGCCAGTGGCTGTGCGCCTTCAATTGTTCGATGTGATGGTTATGTCACATGTATGTCTGTGGTGGTGTGCTATCCATTGGTGGATATTGTGGTGTCCTCATGTATGACGGTGGTGGTGCGAAAAGCCTTGGTGGATGTTGTGGTGTGCTAATGTATGAACGTGGCGGTGGACGAGTTATTGGTGGATGTTCTGGTCTACTCATGTATGCCGGTGGCAGTGCCCCATGCATTGGTGGATGTTCTGGTGTCCTCATGTATTCCGTTAGCTGTGCGCCATGCATTGCTGGATGCGATGGTGGTGGCTTATGTATGCCGGTGATGGTGCCCCATGCATTGGTGGATTTTGTGGTGTACTCACGTATGCCAGTGACGGTGCGCCATACATTGGTGGATGTGATGGTGGTGGCTCATGTATGCCTGTGGTGGTGCCCTATGCATAGGTGGATGTTGCGGTGTACTCATGTATGCTGGTGACGGTGCGGAATGCAGTAGTGGATGTTGTGGACTACTCATGTATGTTGCTGGCTGTGGACGATGTACTGGTGGATGTTGTGGTGAAGTCATACATGCCATTGGCGGTGCACCATGCGTTATTGGATGTGATGGTGGTAGCTTATGTATGCCTGTGATCGCACACCGAGGATTCGTGGAATGTCTTAATGTCCTCATGTATGCCGGTGGCGGTGCTCCATGCATTGGTGGATGTTGTGGTGTGCTCACATATGAACTTAGCGATGCGCCATGAATTGCTGGATGCGATGGTGGTGGCTTATGTATGCCTGTGGTGATGCCGCATGCATTGGTGGATGTTGTGGTGTACTCATGTATGCATTCGTGGATCTTGTGGTGTACTCTTGTATGCTGGTAGTGGTGCCCCATTTACTGCTGGATGCTGTGGTGTACTCATGTATGTCGGTGGCGGTGCGCCATGGATTTATGGATGTTGTGGTGTGCTCATGTGTGTTTTGGCGCTGTGCCATGCACTGGTGGATCTTGTTGTGTAATCACATATGCCCTTAGAGGTGCGCCATGCATTGCTGGATCCGATGGTGGTGGCTTACGTATGCCTGTGGTGATGCCCCATGCATTGGCGGATGTTGTGGTGTACTCATGTATGTCTGTGGTGTTAAACGATGCATTGGTGGATGTTGTGGTGTACTGATGTATCCTGGTGGTGGTGCCCCATGCACTGGTGGATGATGTGGTGTCCTCATGTATGCCCGTGGCAGTGGACGATTGATTGGTGGATGTTGTTGTCTACTCAATTATGCCAGTGGCGGTGCCGCATGGATTGGTGGATGTTCTGGTGTCCTCATGTATTCTGGTGGCGGTGTGCCATGCATTATTGGATGTTGTAGTGTGCTCATGTATGCTGGTGGCGGTGCACGATGTATTGGTGGATGTTGTAGTGTACTCATACATGACGGTGGTGGTGCCCCATGCATTGATGGAAATTGTGGTGGTGTCTGATGTATACTGGTGGCGGTACCCCATGCATTTGTGGATGTTGCTGTGTACTCATGTATACCGGTGGCGCTGCGTAATGCATTGGTGGATGTTATGGTGGTGACTCATGTATGCCGGTGGTGGTGAACCATGCATTCGTGGATGTTGTGGTGTACTCATGTATGCCGGTGGCGGTGCCCTATGTATTGGTTGATGTTATGGTGATGACTCATGGATGCCAGTGGTGCTGAACCATGCTTTGGTGAATGTGATGGCTGTGTATTAAGTACATCTATGAGGGTGGTGGTGGCCCATGCATTGGTGGATGTTGTGGTGTACTCATGTATGCCGGTGGTGGTGCGCCATGCATTTGTGGGTGTTGCTGTGTACTCATGTATACCAGTGTTGTGCCCCATGTATTGGTGTCGTCATATGTATCAGGGTGTTGGTGCCTCATGAATTAGTGGATGTGATGGTGTGTTTCTCATGTATGTCTTTGGCTTTGTACAATACATTGGTGGATGTTGTGGTGTACTCATGTATGCCGCTGGCGGTGCACCATGCATTGGTTGATGTTGTTATGTACTCATGTATACCGGTGGTGGTGCCCTATGTATTGGTTGATGTTATGGTGATGACTTATGTATGCAGGTGGTAGTGAACCTTGCATTAATGGATGTTGTGGTGTACTCTTGTATACCGGTGACTGTGTGCGATGCTATGGTGTGTGTGATGGTGGTGTCCTGTATATGATTGTTGTGGCACAGCATGCATTGGTGGATGTTGTGGTGTACTCATGTATGCCGGTGGTGGTGCGACTTGCATTGGAGGATGTTATGGTGGTGACTTATGTATCCCGGTGGTAGTGAACCTTCCATTAATGGATGTTGTGGTCTACTCATGTATACCGGTGACTGTGTCCGATGCATTGGTGTGTGTGATGATGGTGTCCTATATGTGATTGTTGTGGCACCGCATGAATTGATGGATGTTGTGGTGTACTCATGTATGCCGGTGGTGGTGTCCCATGCATTGTTGGATGTTTTGGTGTACTCATGTATGTCGGTGGCGGTGTCCTATGCATTGGTAGATGTGATGGTGGTTTCTCATGTATAATTGTGGTAGTGCTCCATGGATTGGTGCATGTTGTGGTGTACTCATGTATGTCAGTGGCGATGCGACATCTATTAGTGGATGTTATGGTGGTGGCTCATGTATGCCGGTGGTGGTGAACCATGCATTGGTAGATGTTGTGGTGTCCTTATGTATGCCGGGTGTCGGTACATGATGTATTCGTGGATGTCATGGTGTATTCATGTATCCCGTTAGAGGTGCACCATGCATTGCTGGATGCGATGATTGTGGCTTATGTATGCCTCTGGTGGTACACGATGCATTGGTGGATGTTGTGGTGTACTCATGTATGCAGTTGTCGGTGCCTCATGCATTGGTGGATGTGATGGTGGTGTCTCATGTATGCCGCTGGTGGTGTCCCATGCATTGGTGGATATTGTGGTGTACTCATGTATGCCGGCGTCGGTGCACAATGCATTCTTGGATGCTGTCATGTACTTATGTATCCCAGTGGGGGTGTGCAATGCAATGGTGGAAGTGATGGTGGTGTTTCATGTATATGTATGTGGGTGGTGGTGGCCAATGCATTGGTGGATATTGTGGTGTTCTCATGTATGCCGGTGGTGGTGTCTAATAGATTGGTGGATGTTGTGGTGTACTCATGTATGCCGGTGGTGGTGTCCCATGGATTGGTGGATGTTATGGTGTACTCATGTTTGCCGGTGGTGGTGCACCATACATTGGTGGAAGTCGTGGTGTACTCATATATGCAGTTAGCGGTGCGCCATGCATTGCTGAATGCGAAGGTGGTGGCTTGTGTATGCCTGTGGTGGTGCCTGATGGATTGATGGAGGTTGTGGTGTAGTCATCTATGCCTGTGGTGGTACACGATGTATTGGTGGATCTTATTATGTACTCATGTATCCCAGTGTCGGTGCACCATTCATTGGTGAATGTTGTGGTGTGCTCATGTATGCGGTTGTCGGTGCCCCATGCATTCGTGGATGTCATGGTGGTGTCTCATGTATTCCGGTGGTGCTGCCCCATGCATTGGTGGATGTTGTGGTGTACTCATATATGTCGTTAACGGTCCACAATGCATTGCTGAATGCGATGGTGGTGGTTTACCTATGCCTGTGGTGGTGCCCCATGCAATGTTGGATGTTCCGGTGTACTCATGTATCCAGTTGTTGGTATCCCATGCATTGGTGGATATAATGGTGGTGTCTCATGTATTCCAGAGGTGGTGCCCCATGCATTGGTGGATGGTGTGGTGTACTCATGTATTCCGGTGGTGGTACACGATGTATTGGTGAATGTTGTGGTGTACTTATTTGTGAAGGTGGCGGTGCGCCATGTATTGATGGATGTTGTGGTGTACTCATGTATGCCGGTGGTGGTGTGACATGCATTGGTGGATATTGTGGTGTACTCATATATGAGGTTAACGTTGCACAATGCATTGCTGAATGCGATGCTGCTGGCTTATCTATGCCTGTGGTGGTGCCCCATGCATTGGTGGATATTGTGGTGTACTCATATATACCGTTAGCAGTGCACCACGCATTGCTGGATGCGATGGTGCTGGCATATGTATGCCTGTGGTGGTACACGATGCATTGGTGGATGTTGTGGTGTGCTCATGTATGCAGTTGTCGGTGCCCAATGCATTGGTGGATCTGATGGTAGTGTCTCATGTATAGCTGTGGTGGAGTCCCATGCATTGGTGGATATTGTGGTGTACTCATGTGTGCCGATGGTGGTACAGGATGCATTGGTGTATGTTGTGGTGTACTCATGTATGTCGGTGGCGGTGTACCATGCATTGGTTGATGTAATGTTGGTGGCTCATGTAAAATTGTGGTAGTGCTCCATGGATTGGTGTATGTTGTGGTGTACTCATGTATGTCGGTGTCGGTGCTAGATGCATTGCTGAATGCGATGGTGGTGGTTGATATATGCCTGTGGCGGTGCCCTATGGATTGGTGGATCTTGTGGTGTACTCATGTATTCCTGTGGTGGTACACGATGTATTGGTGGATCTTGTTGTGTACTCATGTATGCGGTTGTCGGTGCCCCATGCATTGGTTGATGTGATGGTCGTGTCTCATGTATGCCGGTGGTGGTGTCCCATGCATTGGCAGATATTGTGGTGTACTCATGTACGTCGCCGACGGTGCACAATGCATTGTTGCATGTGATGGTGGTGGCTTATGTATGCCACTGGTTGTGCCCCATGCATTGGTTCATGTTGTGTGTACTCATGCATGCCTGTGGCGGTACATGATGCATTGCTGGATGTTGTGGTGTGCTCATTTATGCTGGTGGTGGTGCCCCATGCATTGGTAGATGGTGTGGTGTCCTCTTGTTTGAAGGTTGTCGGTACACGATGCATTGGTTGATGTTGTGGTGTACTCATGTATGTCGGTGGTGGTGTAACATGCACTGGTGGATATTGTGGTGTACTCATATATACCGTTAGCAGTGCTCCATGCATTGCTGGATGCGATGGTGGTGGCTCATGTATGCCTGTGGTGGTACACGATGCATTGGTGGATGTTGTGGTGTGCTCATATATGCGGTTGTCGGTCTCCCATGCATTGGTTGATGTGATGGTGGTGTCTCATGTAAGCAGGTGGTGGTGTCCCATGCATTGGTGGATATTGTGGTGTACTCATGTACACCAGTCTCGATGCACAATGCATTAGTGGATGTTCGGTGTACTCATTGGTATATGTTGTGGTGTACTCATATGTGACGGCGGTGCTGCCCCATCGATTGGTGTATGTTGTGGTGTGCTCATATATGCCGGTGATGTTGAACCATACATTGGTGGATGTTGTGGTGTACTCATTGGTAGAGGTGATGGTGGTGTCTCATGTATGTCGCTGGTGGTGCTCCATCGATTGGTGCATGTTGTGGTCTTCTCATGTATGTCGGTGGCGCTGGAATATGGATTGGTGGATGTTATGGTGGTGACTCATGTATGCCAGTGGTGGTGAACCATGCATTGGTTGATGTTGTGGTGTGCTCACATATCCCGGATGGCGGCAACGAAGCATTCGTGGATGTTGTGGTGTCCTCATGTATGCTGGTGGTGGTGCACCATGCATTGGTGGATATGATGGTGATGTCTTATGTATATGTATGAGGGTGGTACTGGCTCTTCATTGGTGGATGTTGTGGTGTACTCATGTATGCCGGTGGTAGTGTCCCATACATTGGTGGATGTTGTGGTGTACTCATGTGTGCCGGTGGCTGTGCACCATGGATTGGTGAATGTTGTGGTGTACTCATATATACCGTTAGCGGTGCACCATGCATTGCTGGATGCGATGGTGGTGGCTCATGTATGCCTGTGGTGGTACACGATGCATTAGTGGATGTTGTGGTGCGCTCATGTATCCGGATGTCGGTGCCCCATGCAATCGTAGATGTGATGGTGGTGTCTCATGTAAGCCGGTGGTGGTGTCCCATGCATTGGTGGATATTGTGGTGCACTTATGTATGCCAGTGGCGGTGCGCAATACATTGGTGGATCTAATGGTTTTGGCTTATGTAAAGCTGTGGTAGTGCCCTATGCATTGGTGGATGTTGTGTGTACTCATGTATGCCGGTGCTGGTACACAATGCATTGGTGGATGTTGTTTTGTACTCATGTATGCCGATGGTGGTGCGTCATGCATTGATAGATGTTGTGGTGTACTCACGTACGCTGGTGGCGCTGTACAATGCATTGGTGGATGTTTTGGTGTACTCATGTATGCCGGTGGTGGTGCTCCATGGATTAGTGTATGTTGTGGTGTGCTCATGTATGCTGGTGGCGGTGCAACATGCATTGGTGGATGTTGTGGTGTACACACATATGCCGGTGGTCGTGCACGATCCATTGGTGGATGTTGTGGTGTACTCATGAATGTTGGTGGCGGTACGACATGCATTGGTGGATGTTATGGTGGTGGCTCATGTATGCCGTTGGTGGTGTCACCATGCATTTGTGCCCGATGGATTGGTGGATGATGTGGTGTACTCATGTATTCCGGTGGTGGTACACGATGCATTGGTGGATGTTGTGGTGTACTTATGTGTGAAGGTGGCGGTGCGCCATGCATTGGTGGATGTTGTGGTGTACTCATATATGCCGTTAACGTTGCACAATGCATTGCTGAATGCGATGGTGGTGGCTTATCTATGCCTGTGGCGGTGCCCCATGCATTGGTGGATGTTGTGGTGTACTCATATATACCGTTGGCAGTGCACCATGCATTGCTGGATGCGATGTGCTGGCACATGTATGCCTGTGGTGGTACACGATGCATTGGTGGATGGTGTGGTGTACTCATGTATGCAGTTGTTGGTGCACAATCCATTGGTGGATCTGATGGTAGTGTCTCATGTATAGCTGTGGTGGAGCCCCATGCATTGGTGGATATTGTGGTGTACTCATGTATGCCGATGGTGGTACACGGTGTACTCATGTATGCCGTTGACGTTGCACAATGCATTGCTGAATGCGATGGTGGTGGCTTATCTATGCCGGTGGTGGTGCCCCATGCATTGGTGGATATTGTGGTGTACTAATATATACCGTTAGCAGTGCACCATGCATTGGTGGATGCGATGATGCTGGCACATGTATGCCTGTGGTGGTACACGATGCATTGGTGGATGTTGTGGTGTACTCATGTATGCAGTTGTTGGTGCCCAATGCATTGGTGGATCTGATGGTAGTGTATGTCGGTCACGGTGCGAGATGCATTGCTGAATGCGATGGTGGTGGCTCATGTATGCCAGTGGTGGTGCCCGATGGATTGGTGGATCTTGTGGTGTACTCATGTATTCCTGTGGTGGTACACGATGTATTGGTGGATCTTGTTGTGTACTCATGTATGTGGTTGTCGGTGCCCCATGCATTGGTGGATCTGATGGTCGTGTCTCATGTATATGTATGAGGGTGGTGGTGGCCCATGCATTGGTGGATGTTGTGGTGTACTCATGTATGCCTGTGGTGGTGTCTAATGGTTTGGTGGATGTTGTGGTGTACTCATGTATGGCAGTGGTAGTGCTGCACCATTCATTGGTGAATGTTGTGGTGTGCTCATGTATGCGGTTGTCAGTGCCCTATGCATTCGTGGATATGATGGTGGTGTCTCATATATTCAGGTGGTGGTGTCCCATGCTTTGGTGGATGTTGTCGTATCCTCATGTGTGCCGGTTCTGGTGCCCCATCGATTAGTGTATGTTCTGGTGTACTCATGTATGCCGGTCGCAATGCACGATCCATTGGTGGATGTTGTGGTGTACTCATGTGTGTCGGTGGCGGTGTGCCATGGATTGGTAGATGTGATGGTGGTGTCTCATGTATATTTGTGGTGGTGCTCCATGGATTGGTTCATGTTGTGGTGTACTCATGTATCCCAGTGGCAGTGCCACATGCATTGTTGGATGTTATGGTGGTGGCTCATGTATGCCGGTGGTAGTGAACCATGCATTGGTGGATGTAGTGGTGTACTCATATATGCCGTTAGCGGTGCACCATGCATTGCTGAATGCGATGGTGGTGGCTTATTTATGCCTGTGGTGGTGCCCGATGGATTGGTGGATCTTGTTGTGTACTCATGTATGCGGTTGTCGGTGCCCCATGCATTGGTGGATGTGATGGTCATGTCTCATGTTTGCCGGTCGTGGTGTCCCATGCATTGGTGGATATTGTGGTGTACTCATGTACGCTGGTGGCAGAGCACAATGAATTGGTGGATGTTGTTATGCACTTATGTATGCCAGTGGTGGTCCGCAATGAGTTGGTGGAAATGATGGCGGTGGCTTCTGTATGGCTGTGGTGGTGCCCCATGCATTGGTACATGTTGTGTGTACTGATGTATGCCAGTGGTGGTACACGATGCATTGGTGGATGTTGTGGTGCACTTATGAATGCCGGTGGCGGTGCTCCATGCATTGGTAGGTGTTTTGGTGTACTCATGTATGCCGGTGGTGGTGCTCCATAGATTAGTGTATGTTGTGGTGTGCTAATGTATACCGTTGGTGGTGAACCATTCATTGGTAGATATTGTGGTGTCCTCATATGTGTCCGGTGTCGGTACATGATGAATTGGAGGATGTTCTGGTGTACTCATGTGTGCCGGTGGTGGTGCACCATGCATTGGTGGATATTGTGGTGTACTCATATATACCGTTAGCGGTGCACCATGCAGTGCTGGATGCGATGGTGGTAGCATATGTATGCCTGTGGTGGTACACGATCCATTGGTGGATGTTGTGGTGTACTCATGTATGCAGTTGTCGGTGCCCAATGCATCGGTGGATCTGATGGTAGTGTCTCATGTATAGCTGTGGTGGAGCCCCATGCATTGGTGGATATTGTGGTGTACTCATGTATACCGGTGGCGGTGCAACATGCATTGGTGGATGTTATGGTGGTGACTTATGTATGCCAGTGATAGTGAACCATCCATTGGTTGATGTTGTGGTGTACTCATGTATAACGGTGACGGCGTGCAACGCATTGGTGTGTGTGATAGTTGTGTCTTATATATGATTGTTGTGGCACCCCATGCATTGTTGGATGTTGTGATGATGGTGTCTCATGTATGCCTATGGCGGTGTGCCATGTTTTGATCCATGTGTTGGTGGTGGCTCATGTATGCCGGTGATGCTGCCCCATGCATTGGTGGATGTTGCGGTGTTCTCATGTATGATCGTGGTGGTGGACGATGCATTGGTGGATGTTGTGGTCTACTCATGTATGCTGGTGGTGGTGAACCCTGCATCGGTGGATGTTGTGGTGTCCTCATAAATGCCGGTGGCGGTGAGCCATGTTTTGATCCATGTGTTGGTGGTGGCTCATGTATGCCAGTGATGCTGCCCCATGCATTGGTGGATGTTGCGGTGTACTCATGTATGCCCGTGGCGGTAGACGATGCATTGGTGGATGTTGTGGTCTACTCATGTGTGCCGGTGGCAGTGTACCATGCATTGGTAGATGTTCTGGTGTCCTCATGTATGCCGGTGATGGTGCGAAATGCATTGGTGGATGTTGTGGTCTGCTCATGTATGCCGGTGGCGGTGCCCCATGGATAGGTGGATGTTGTAGTAAGCTCATGTATGCCTTTGACGATGAAACATGCATTGGTGGATACTGTGGTGTGCACATATATGCCGTTAGCGGTGCGCCATGCATACCTGGATACAATGGTGGTGGCTTTTGGCCTGTGGTGGTGCACCATGCATTGGTGGATGTTGTGGTGTGCTCATGTATGCTGTTGTCAGTGCCCCATGCATTGGTGAATGTGATGGTGGTGTGTCATGTATGCCGGAGGTGATGCCCCATGCATTGATGGATGTTGTGGTGTACTTATGTATGCCGGTGGCGGTGTCCCATGCATTGGTGGATGTTTTGGTGTACTTATGTATGCCACTGGCGGTGTAATATGCATTTGTGGATGTGATGGTTGTGGCTTATGTATACCTGTGGTTGTGCCCCATGCATTGGTGGATGTTGTGTGTACTCATGTTTGCCGGTGGTGGTACTTGAGGCATTGTTGGAAGTTTTCGTGTACTTGTGTATGCCAATGGGAGTGCGTCATGCATTGGTGAATGTTGTGGTGTACTCATGTATATGAGTGGCGGTGTACCATGCACTGGAGGATGTGATGGTTATGTCTCTTGTATGAGGGTGGTGGTTCCCCATGCAATGGTGAATGTTGTGGTGTACTCATGTATGCAGGTGGCTGTGCACCATGCATTGGTGGATGTTGTGGTGTACTCATATATACCGTTAGCGGTGCGCCATGCATTGCTGGATGCAATGGTGGTGGCTCATGTATCCCTCTGGTGGTACAAGATGCATTGGTGGATGTTGTGGTGTCCGTATGTATGCGGTTGTCGGTGCCTCATGCATTGGTGGATGTGATGGTGGTGTCTCATGTATGCCGGTGGTGGTGTCCCATGCATTGGTGGATATTGTGGTGTACTCATGTACGCCGGCAGCGGTGTACAGTGCATTCTTGGATGTTGTTATGTACTTATGTATCCCAGTGGTGGTGATCAATGCATTGGTGGAAGTGATGGTGGTGTCTCATGTATATGTATGTGGGTAGTGGTGGCCTATGCATTGGTGGATATTGTGGTGTACTCATGTATGCCGGTGGTGGTGTCTAATGGATTGGTGGATGTTGTGGTGTACTCATGTATGCGGGTGGTGGTACAGTATGTATTGGTGGATCTTATTGTGTACTTATGTATCCCGGTGGCGGTGCACCATTCATTGGTGAATATTGTTGTGTGCTCATGTATGCGGTTGTCCGTGCCCCATGCATTGGTAAATGTTATGGTGGTGTCTCATGTATTCTGGTGGTGCTGCCCCATGAATTGGTGGATCTTGTGGTGTACTCATGTATGCCGGTGGTGGTGTGACATGCATTGGTGGATATTGTGGTGCACTCATATATCTCGTTAACGGTCCACAATGCATTGCTGAATGCGATGGTGGATTCTTATCTATGCCTGTGGTGGTGCCCCATGCAATAATGGATGTTGTGGTGTACTCATGTATCCGGTTGTTGGTACCCCATGCATTAGTGGATATAATGGTTGTGTCTCATGTATTCCGGTGGTGGTGTCCCATGGATTGGTGGATATTATGGTGTACTCATGTACGCCGTTAGCGGTGCACCATGCATTGCTAAATGCGATGGTTGTGGCTTATGTATGGCTGTGGTGGTGCCCGATGGATTGGTGGATCTTGTTGTGTACTCATGTATGCGGTTGTCGGTGCCCCATGCATTGGTGGATGTGATGGTCATGTCTCATGTTTGCCGGTCGTGGTGTCCCATGCATTGGTGGATATTGTGGTGTACTCATGTACGCTGGTGGCAGAGCACAATGAATTGGTGGATGTTGTTATGCACTTATGTATGCCAGTGGTGGTCCGCAATGAGTTGGTGGAAATGATGGCGGTGGCTTCTGTATGGCTGTGGTGGTGCCCCATGCATTGGTACATGTTGTGTGTACTGATGTATGCCAGTGGTGGTACACGATGCATTGGTGGATGTTGTGGTGCACTTATGAATGCCGGTGGCGGTGCCCCATGCATTGGTAGGTGTTTTGGTGTACTCATGTATGCCGGTGGTGGTGCTCCATAGATTAGTGTATGTTGTGGTGTGCTAATGTATACCGTTGGTGGTGAACCATTCATTGGTAGATATTGTGGTGTCCTCATATGTGTCCGGTGTCGGTACATGATGAATTGGAGGATGTTCTGGTGTACTCATGTGTGCCGGTGGTGGTGCACCATGCATTGGTGGATATTGTGGTGTACTCATGTATGCAGTTGTCGGTGCCCAATGCATCGGTGGATCTGATGGTAGTGTCTCATGTATAGCTGTGGTGGAGCCCCATGCATTGGTGGATATTGTGGTGTACTCATGTATACCGGTGGCGGTGCAACATGCATTGGTGGATGTTATGGTGGTGACTTATGTATGCCGGTGATAGTGAACCATCCATTGGTTGATGTTGTGGTGTACTCATGTATAACGGTGACGGCGTGCAACGCATTGGTGTGTGTGATAGTTGTGTCTTATATATGATTGTTGTGGCACCCCATGCATTGTTGGATGTTGTGATGATGGTGTCTCATGTATGCCTATGGCGGTGTGCCATGTTTTGATCCATGTGTTGGTGGTGGCTCATGTATGCCAGTGATGCTGCCCCATGCATTGGTGGATGTTGCGGTGTTCTCATGTATGATCGTGGTGGTGGACGATGCATTGGTGGATGTTGTGGTCTACTCATGTATGCTGGTGGTGGTGAACCCTGCATCGGTGGATGTTGTGGTGTCCTCATAAATGCCGGTGGCGGTGAGCCATGTTTTGATCCATGTGTTGGTGGTGGCTCATGTATGCCAGTGATGCTGCCCCATGCATTGGTGGATGTTGCGGTGTACTCATGTATGCCCGTGGCGGTAGACGATGCATTGGTGGATGTTGTGGTCTACTCATGTGTGCCGGTGGCAGTGTACCATGCATTGGTAGATGTTCTGGTGTCCTCATGTATGCCGGTGATGGTGCGAAATGCATTGGTGGATGTTGTGGTCTGCTCATGTATGCCGGTGGCGGTGCCCCATGGATAGGTGGATGTTGTAGTAAGCTCATGTATGCCTTTGACGATGAAACATGCATTGGTGGATACTGTGGTGTGCACATATATGCCGTTAGCGGTGCGCCATGCATACCTGGATACAATGGTGGTGGCTTTTGGCCTGTGGTGGTGCACCATGCATTGGTGGATGTTGTGGTGTGCTCATGTATGCTGTTGTCAGTGCCCCATGCATTGGTGAATGTGATGGTGGTGTGTCATGTATGCCGGAGGTGATGCCCCATGCATTGATGGATGTTGTGGTGTACTTATGTATGCCGGTGGCGGTGTCCCATGCATTGGTGGATGTTTTGGTGTACTTATGTATGCCACTGGCGGTGTAATATGCATTTGTGGATGTGATGGTTGTGGCTTATGTATACCTGTGGTTGTGCCCCATGCATTGGTGGATGTTGTGTGTACTCATGTTTGCCGGTGGTGGTACTTGAGGCATTGTTGGAAGTTTTCGTGTACTTGTGTATGCCAATGGGAGTGCGTCATGCATTGGTGAATGTTGTGGTGTACTCATGTATATGAGTGGCGGTGTACCATGCACTGGAGGATGTGATGGTTATGTCTCTTGTATGAGGGTGGTGGTTCCCCATGCAATGGTGAATGTTGTGGTGTACTCATGTATGCAGGTGGCTGTGCACCATGCATTGGTGGATGTTGTGGTGTACTCATATATACCGTTAGCGGTGCGCCATGCATTGCTGGATGCAATGGTGGTGGCTCATGTATCCCTCTGGTGGTACAAGATGCATTGGTGGATGTTGTGGTGTCCGTATGTATGCGGTTGTCGGTGCCTCATGCATTGGTGGATGTGATGGTGGTGTCTCATGTATGCCGGTGGTGGTGTCCCATGCATTGGTGGATATTGTGGTGTACTCATGTACGCCGGCAGCGGTGTACAGTGCATTCTTGGATGTTGTTATGTACTTATGTATCCCAGTGGTGGTGATCAATGCATTGGTGGAAGTGATGGTGGTGTCTCATGTATATGTATGTGGGTAGTGGTGGCCTATGCATTGGTGGATATTGTGGTGTACTCATGTATGCCGGTGGTGGTGTCTAATGGATTGGTGGATGTTGTGGTGTACTCATGTATGCGGGTGGTGGTACAGTATGTATTGGTGGATCTTATTGTGTACTTATGTATCCCGGTGGCGGTGCACCATTCATTGGTGAATATTGTTGTGTGCTCATGTATGCGGTTGTCCGTGCCCCATGCATTGGTAAATGTTATGGTGGTGTCTCATGTATTCTGGTGGTGCTGCCCCATGAATTGGTGGATCTTGTGGTGTACTCATGTATGCCGGTGGTGGTGTGACATGCATTGGTGGATATTGTTGTGCACTTATATATCTCGTTAACGGTCCACAATGCATTGCTGAATGCGATGGTGGATTCTTATCTATGCCTGTGGTGGTGCCCCATGCAATAATGGATGTTGTGGTGTACTCATGTATCCGGTTGTTGGTACCCCATGCATTAGTGGATATAATGGTTGTGTCTCATGTATTCCGGTGGTGGTGTCCCATGGATTGGTGGATATTATGGTGTACTCATGTACGCCGTTAGCGGTGCACCATGCATTGCTAAATGCGATGGTTGTGGCTTATGTATGGCTGTGGTGGTGCCCGATGGATTGGTGGATCTTGTGGTGTACTCATGTATGCGGTTGTCGGTGCCCCATGCATTGGTGGATGTGATGGTCGTGTCTCATGTATGCAGGTGGTGGTGTCCCATGCATTGGCGGATATTGTGGTGTACTCATGTACGCCGCCGACGGTGCACAATGCATTGTTGGATCTGATGGTGGTGGCTTCTGTATGCCTCTGGTTATGCCCCATGCATTGTTTCATGTTGTGTGTACTCATGTATGCCTGTTGCGGTACATGATGCATTGCTGGATGTCGTGGTGTGCTCATTTATGCCGGTGGTGGTGCGAGATGCATTGGTAGATGTTATGGTGGTGTCTCATGTATATGTATGAGGGTGGTGGTGGCCCATGCATTGGTGGATGTTGTGGTGTACTCACCTATGCCTGTGGTGGTGTCTAATGGATTCTTGGATGTTTTGGTGAACTCATGTATGCCGGTGGTAGTGCAAAAAACAATGGTGGATGTTGTGGTGTGCTCATGTGTGCCGGTTGTGGTGCTGCATTGCTTACTGTGTGTTGTGGTGTACTCATGTATGCCGGTCGCAATGCACAATCCATTGGTGGATGTTGTGGTGTACTCATGTATGTCGGTGGCGGTGTGGCATGGATTGGTAGATGTGATGGTGGTGTCTCATGTATAATTGTGGTGGTGCTCCATGGATTGGTTCATCTTGTGGTATAATCATGTATGCCGGTTTCAGTGCGACATGCATTGTTGGATGTTATGGTGGTGGCTCATGTATGCCGGTGGTAGTGAGCCATGCATTGGTGGATGTAGTGGTGTACTCATGTATGCCGGTGCTGGTGCCCCATGGATTGGTGAATGTTGTGGTGTACTTATGTATGCTGGTGGCTGTGCACCATGCATTGGTGGATGTTGTGGTGTACTCATATATACCGTTAGCGGTGCGCCATGCATTGCTGGATGCAATGCTGGTGGCTAATGTATCCCTCTGGTGGTACAAGATGCATTGGTGGATGTTGTGGTGTTCGCATGTATGCGGTTGTCGGTGCCTCATGCATTGGTGGATGTGATGGTGGTGTCTCATGTATGCCGGTGGTGGTGTCCCATACATTGGTGGATATTGTGGTGTACTCATGTACGCCGGCGGCGGTGTACAATGCATTCTTGGATGTTGTTATGTACTTATGTATCCCAGTGGTGGTGCTCAATGCATTGGTGGAAGTGATGGTGGTGTCTCATGTATATGTATGAGGGTGGTGGTGGCCCATGCATTGGTGGATGTTGTGGTGTACTCATGTATGCCTGTGGTGGTGTCTAATGGTTTGGTGGATGTTGTGGTGTACTCATGTATGCTGGTGGTAGTGCAAAATACTTTGGTGGATGTTGTGCTGTACTCATGTATGCCGGTAGTGGTGCACCATACATTGGTGAATGTTGTGGTGTGCTCATGTATGTCGGTGGTGCTGCGCCATTCATTGGTGAATGTTGTGGTGTGCACATGGATGCTGTTGTCAGTGCCCCATGCATTCGTGGATATGATGGTGGTGTCTCATGTATTCAGGTGGTGGTGTACAATGCATTGGTGGATGTTGTGGTGTACTCATGTATGCCAGTGGTGGTGTCCCATGCATTGAAGGATGTTGTCATGTCCTCATGTGTGCCGGTTCTGGTGCCCCATCGATTAGTGTATGTTGTGGTGTACTCATGTATGCCGGTCGCAATGCACAATCCATTGGTGAATGTTGTGGTGTACTCATGTATGTCGGTGGTGGTGTGCCATGGATTGGTAGATGTGATGGTGGTGTCTCATGTATAATTGTGGTGGTGCTCCATGGATTGGTTCATCTTGTGGTATAATCATGTATGCCGGTTTCAGTGCGACATGCATTGTTGGATGTTATGGTGGTGGCTCATGTATGCCGGTGGTAGTGAACCATGCATTGGTGGATGTAGTGGTGTACTCATGTATGCCGGTGCTGGTGCCCCATGGATTGGTGAATGTTGTGGTGTATTCATGTATGCAGGTGGCTGTGCACCATGCATTGGTGGATGTTGTGGTGTACTCATATATACCGTTAGCGGTGTGCCATGCATTGCTGGATGCAATGGTGGTGCATGTATGCGGTTGTCGGTGCCTCATGCATTGGTGGATGTGATGGTGATGTCTCATGTATGCCGGTGGTGGTGTCCCATGCATTGGTGGATATTGTGGTGTACTCATGTACGCCGGCGGTGGTGTACAATGCATTCTTGGATGTTGTTATGTACTTATGTATCCCAGTGGTGGTGATCAATGCATTGGTGGAAGTGATGGTGGTGTCTCATGTATATGTATGTGGGTGGTGGTGGCCCATGCATTGGTGAATATTGTGGTGTACTCATGTATGCCAGTGGTGGTGTCTAATGGATTGGTGGATGTTGTGGTGTAATCATGTATGCGGGTGGTGGTGTCCCATGTATTCGTGGATGTTGTGGTGTACTCATATATGCCGGTGGTGGTGCACCATACATTGGTGAATGTTGTGGTGTACTCATATATGCCGTTAGCGGTGAGCCATGCAGTGCTGAATGCGAAGGTGGTGGCTTATGTATGCCTGTGGTGGTGCCCGATGGATTGATGGATGTTGTGGTGTACTCATGCATGCCTGTGGTGGTACAGTATGTATTGGTGGATCTTATTGTGTACTTATGTATCCCGGTGGCGGTGCACCATTCATTGGTGAATATTGTGGTGTGCTCATGTATGCGGTTGTCGGTGCCCCATGCATTGGCAAATGTTATGGTGGTGTCTCATGTGTTTCGGTGGTGCTGTGCCATGCATTGGTGGATGTTGTGGTGTCCTCATTGTATGCCGGTGGTGGTGTGACATGCATTGGTGGATATTGTGCTGTACTCATATATGTTGTTAACGGTCCACAATGCATTGCTGAATGCGATGGTATGGCTTATATATGCCTGTGGTGGTGCCCCATGCAATGGTGAATGTCGTGGTGTACTCATGTATGCAGGTGGCTGTGCACCATGCATTGGTGGATGTTGTGGTGTACTCATATATACCGTTAGCGGTGCGCCATGCATTGCTGGATGCAATGCTGGTGGCTCATGTATCCCTCTGGTGGTACAATGTGCATTGGTGGATGTTGTGGTGTCCTCATTGTATGCCGGTGGTGGTGTGACATGCATTGGTGGATGTTGTGCTGTACTCATATATGTCATTAACGGTCCACAATGCATTGCTGAATGCGATGGTGGTGGCTTATGTATGCCTGTGGTGGTGTCCCATGTATTGGTGGATATTGTGGTGTACTCATGAACGCCAGTGGTGGTGTCCCATGCATTGGTGGATCTTGTGGTGTCCTCATGTATGCCGGTGGCGGTGACCCATGCATTGGTGGATGTTGTGATGTACTCATATATGCCGGTGGCGATGCACAATAAATTGGTGGATGTTGTCGTGTACTCATGTATATCTGTGGCGGTGTGCCATGCATTGGTAGATGTGATGGTGGTGTTTCATTATAAGGGTGGTGGTGTTCCATACATTGGTAGATGTTGTATTGTACTTATGTATGCCGGGTGTCGGTCCACGATGCATTGGTGGATGTTGTGGTGTACTCATGTATGCCGGTGGCTCTGCACCATGCATTGGTGGATGTTGTGGTGTACTCACATATAATGTTAGCGGTGGACCATGCATTCCTGGATGCGATGGTGGTGGCTCATGTATGCCTGTGGTGGTACACGATGCATCGGTGGATGTTGTGGTGTGCTCATGTATGCAGATGTCGGTGCCCCATTCATTGGTGGATATTGTGGTGTACTCATGTATGCCACCGGCGGTGCACAATGCATTGATGGATCATGTTATGTACTTATGTATACCAGTGGCGGTACGCAATGCATTGGTGGATGATGTGGTGGAGTCATGAATGCCGGTGGCGGTGACCCATGCATTGGTGGATGTTGTGGTGTACTCATATATGCCGGTGGCGGTGCACGATCCATTGGGGGATGTTTTGGTGTACTCATATATGTCGGTGGCGGTGTACCGTACATTGGTAGATGTGATGTTGGTTTCTCATGTATAATTGTGGTAGTGCTACATGGATTGGTGCATGTTGTGGTGTACTCATGTATACCGGTGGCGGTGCAACATGCATTGGTGGATGTTATGGTGGTGACTTATGTATGCCGGTGATAGTGAACCATCCATTGGTTGATGTTGTGGTGTACTCATGTATAACGGTGACGGCGTGCAACGCATTGGTGTGTGTGATAGTTGTGTCTTATATATGTTTGTTGTGGCACCCCATGCATTGTTGGATGTTGTGATGATGGTGTCTCATGTATGCCTATGGCGGTGTGCCATGTTTTGATCCATGTGTTGGTGGTGGCTCATGTATGCCGGTGATGCTGCCCCATGCATTGGTGGATGTTGCGGTGTTCTCATGTATGATCGTGGTGGTGGACGATGCATTGGTGGATGTTGTGGTCTACTCATGTATGCTGGTGGTGGTGAACCCTGCATCGGTGGATGTTGTGGTGTCCTCATAAATGCCGGTGGCGGTGAGCCATGTTTTGATCCATGTGTTGGTGGTGGCTCATGTATGCCAGTGATGCTGCCCCATGCATTGGTGGATGTTGCAGTGTACTCATGTATGCCCGTGGCGGTAGACGATGCATTGGTGGATGTTGTGGTCTACTCATGTGTGCCGGTGGCAGTGTACCATGCATTGGTAGATGTTCTGGTGTCCTCATGTATGCCGGTGATGGTGCGAAATGCATTGGTGGATGTTGTGGTCTGCTCATGTATGCCGGTGGCGGTGCCCCATGGATAGGTGGATGTTGTAGTAAGCTCATGTATGCCTTTGACGATGAAACATGCATTGGTGGATACTGTGGTGTGCACATATATGCCGTTAGCGGTGCGCCATGCATACCTGGATACAATGGTGGTGGCTTTTGGCCTGTGGTGGTGCACCATGCATTGGTGGATGTTGTGGTGTGCTCATGTATGCTGTTGTCAGTGCCCCATGCATTGGTGAATGTGATGGTGGTGTGTCATGTATGCCGGAGGTGATGCCCCATGCATTGATGGATGTTGTGGTGTACTTATGTATGCCGGTGGCGGTGTCCCATGCATTGGTGGATGTTTTGGTGTACTTATGTATGCCACTGGCGGTGTAATATGCATTTGTGGATGTGATGGTTGTGGCTTATGTATACCTGTGGTTGTGCCCCATGCATTGGTGGATGTTGTGTGTACTCATGTTTGCCGGTGGTGGTACTTGAGGCATTGTTGGAAGTTTTCGTGTACTTGTGTATGCCAATGGGAGTGCGTCATGCATTGGTGAATGTTGTGGTGTACTCATGTATATGAGTGGCGGTGTACCATGCACTGGAGGATGTGATGGTTATGTCTCTTGTATGAGGGTGGTGGTTCCCCATGCAATGGTGAATGTTGTGGTGTACTCATGTATGCAGGTGGCTGTGCACCATGCATTGGTGGATGTTGTGGTGTACTCATATATACCGTTAGCGGTGCGCCATGCATTGCTGGATGCAATGGTGGTGGCTCATGTATCCCTCTGGTGGTACAAGATGCATTGGTGGATGTTGTGGTGTCCGGATGTATGCGGTTGTCGGTGCCTCATGCATTGGTGGATGTGATGGTGGTGTCTCATGTATGCCGGTGGTGGTGTCCCATGCATTGGTGGATATTGTGGTGTACTCATGTACGCCGGCGGCGGTGTACAGTGCATTCTTGGATGTTGTTATGTACTTATGTATCCCAGTGGTGGTGATCAATGCATTGGTGGAAGTGATGGTGGTGTCTCATGTATATGTATGTGGGTAGTGGTGGCCTATGCATTGGTGGATATTGTGGTGTACTCATGTATACCGGTGGTGGTGTCTAATGGATTGGTGGATGTTGTGGTGTACTCATGTATGCGGGTGGTGGTGTCCCATGGATTGGTGGATGTTTTGGTGTACTCATGTATGCCGGTGGTGGTGCACCATACATTGGTGAATGTTGTGGTGTACTCATATATGCCGTTAGCGGTGAGCCATGCATTGCTGAATGCGAAGGTGGTGGCTTATGTATGCCTGTGGTGGTGCCCGATGGATTGATGGATGTTGTGGTGTACTCATGTATGCCTGTGGTGGTACACGATGTATTAGTGGATCTTATTGTGTACTTATGTATCCTTGTGGCGGTGCACCATTCATTGGTGAATATTGTGGTGTGCTCATGTATGCGGTTGTCGGTGCCCCATGCATTGGTAAATGTTATGGTGGTGTCTCATGTATTTCGGTGGTGCTGCCCCATGCATTGGTGGATGTTGTGGTGTCCTCATTGTATGCCGGTGCTGGTGTAACATGCATTGGTGGATATTGTGCTGTACTCATATATGTCGTTAACGGTCCACAATGCATTGCTGAATGCGATGGTATGGCTTATATATGCCTGTGGTTGTGCCCCATGCAATGGTGGATGTTGTGGTGTACTCATGTATCCGGTTGTTGGTACCCAATGCATTGGTTGATTCTATGGTGGTGTCTCATGTATTCTGGTGGTGGTGTCCCATGCATTGGTGGATATTGTGGTGTACTCATATATGCCGGTAGCGGTGCACAATGCATTGCTGAATGCGATGGTGGTGGCTTATGTATGCCTGTGATGGTGCCCCATGCAATGGTGGATGATTTGGTGTACGCATGTATTCCGGTGGTGGTACACGATGCATTGGTGGATGTTGTGGTGTACTAATGTGTGAAGGTGGCGGTGCGCCATGCAGTTTTGGATGTGATGGTGGTGTCTCATCTATGTCGGTGGTTGTGCACCATGCATTGGTGGATGTTGTGGTGTACTCATGTATGCCGGTGGTGGTGTCCCATGTATTGGTGGATATTGTGGTGTACTCATGAACGCCGGTGGTGGTGCACAATGCATTGGTGGATATTGTGGTGTACCCATGTATGCCGATGGTGGTGTCCCATGCATTGGTGGATAATGTGGTGTCCTCATGTGTCCCGGTTGTTGTGCCCCATGGATTAATGTATGTTGTGCTGTGCTCATGCATGCCGGTGTCGGTGCCCCATGCATTGGTGGATGTTGTGATGTACTTTTACATGCCAGTGGCGATGCACAATCCATTGGTGGATGTTGTCGTGTACTCATGTATGTCGCTGGCGGTGTGACATGCATTCGTGGATCTTGTGGTGTACTCATATATGCCGCTAACAGTGCGCCATGTATTGCTGAATGCGATGGTGGTGGCTTATATATGCCTGTGGTAGTGTCCCATGCATTGATGGATGTTGTGGTGTCCTCATGTATTCGGCTGTTGGTACCCAATGCATTGGTTGATATAATGGCGGTGTCTAATGCATCCTGATGGTGGGGTCCCATGCATTGGTGGATATTGTGGTGTACTTATATGCCGTTAGCGGTGCACCATGCATTCCTGAAAGCGATGGTGGTGGCTTAAGTATGCCTGTGGTGGTGCCCCATGCATTGGTGGATGATGTCGTCTACTCGTGTATTCCGTTGGTGGCACATGATGCATTGGTGGATGTTGTAGTGTACTTATGTGTGAAGATGGCGGTGCACCATGCTTTGGTGGATTTTCTGGTGTACTCATGTATGCCGGTGGTGGTGCACCGTGCAGTTGTGGATGTGATGGTGGTGTCTCATGTATGTCGGTGGTGGTGCACCATGCACTGGTGGATGTTGTGGTGTACTCATGTATGCCGGTGGTGGTGTCCCATGTATTGGTGGATATTGTTGTGTACTCTTGAACGCTGGTGAGGGTGCACAATGCATTGGTGGATGTTGTGGTGCACTCATGTATGCCGGTGGTGGTGTCCCATGCATTGGTGGATATTGTGGTGTACTCATATATGCTGTTAGCGGTGCACCATGCATTGCTGAATGCGATGGTGGTGGCTTATGTATGCCTGTGGTGGTGCCCCATGCATTGGTGGATGATGTGGTGTACTCATGTATTCCGGTGGTGGTACACGATGCATTGGTGGATGTTGTGGTGTACTAATGTGTGAAGGTGGCGGTGCGCCATGCAGTTTTGGATGTGATGGTGGTGTCTCATCTATGTCGGTGGTTGTGCACCATGCATTGGTGGATGTTGTGGTGTACTCATGTATGCCGGTGGCGGTGACCCATGCATTGGTGGATGTTGTGGTGTACTCATGTATGCCGATGCTGGTGTCCCATGCATTGATGGATGTTGTCGTGTACTCATGTATATCTTTGGCGGTGTGCCATGCATTGGTAAATGCTGATGGTGGTGTCTCATGTATAAGGGTGGTGGTGTTCCATGCATTCGTAGATGTTGTATTGTGCTTATGTCTGCCGGGTGTCGGTCCACGATGCATTGGTGGATGTTGTGGTGTGCTTATGTATGCAGGTGGCTCTGCACCATGAATTGGTGGATGTTGTGGTGTACTTATGTATGCTGGTGGTTGTGAACCCTGCATCGGTGGATGTTGTGGTGTCCTCATGAATGCCGGTGGCGGTGAGCCATGTTTTGATCCATGTGTTGGTGGTGGCTCATGTATGCCGGTGATGCTGTCCCATGCATTGGTGGATGTTGCGGTGTACTCGTGTATGCCGGTTGCGGTGACCCATGTATTGGTGGATGTTCTGGTGTCCTCATGTATCCCGGTGATGGTGCGAAATGCATTGGTGGATGTTGTGGTGTACACGATGCATTGGTGGATGTTGTGGTGTACTTATGTGTGAAGGTGGCGGTGCGTCATGGATTGGTGGATTTTGTGGTGTACTCATGTATGCCGGTGGTGGTGCGCAATGCAGTTGTGGATGTGATGATGGTGTCTCATGTATCTCGGTGGTGGTGTCCCATGTATTGGTGGATATTGTGGTGTACTCATGAACGCCAGTGGTGGTGCACAATGCATTGGTGGATGTTGTGGTGTGCTCATATATGCCGGTGGTGGTGTCCCATGCATTGGTGGATGTTGTGGTGTACTCATGTATGCCGGTGGCTCTGCACCATGCATTGGTGGATGTTGTGGTGTACTCATATATAATGTTGGCGGTGGACCATGCATTCCTGGATGCGATGGTGGTGGCTCATGTATGCCTGTGGTGGTACACGATGCATTGGTGGATGTTGTGGTGTGCTCATGTATGCAGATGTCGGTGCCCCATTCATTGGTGGATATTGTGGTGTACTCATGTATGCCACCGGCGGTGCACAATGCATTGATGGATCATGTCATGTACTTATGTATAGCAGTGGCGGTACGCAATGCATTGGTGGATGATGTGGTGGAGTCATGAATGCCGGTGGCGGTGACCCATGCATTGGTGGATGTTGTGGTGTACTCATATATGTCGGTGGCGGTGTACCGTACATTGGTAGATGTGATGTTGGTTTCTCATGTATAATTGTGGTAGTGCTACATGGATTGGTGCATGTTGTGGTGTACTCATGTATACCGGTGGCGGTGCGACATGCATTGGTGGAAGTTATGGTGGTGACTTATGTATGCCGGTGATAGTGAACCATCCATTGGTTGATGTTGTGGTGTACTCATGTATAACGGTGACGGCGTGCAATGCATTGGTGTGTGTGATAGTTGTGTCTTATATATGATTGTTGTGGCACCCCATGCATTGTTGGATGTTGTGATGATGGTGTCTCATGTATGCCTATGGCGGTGTGCCATGTTTTGATCCATGTGTTGGTGGTGGCTCATGTATGCCGGTGATGCTGCCCCATGCATTGGTGGATGTTGCGGTGTTCTCATGTATGATCGTGGTGGTGGACGATGCATTGGTGGATGTTGTGGTCTACTCATGTATGCTGGTGGTGGTGAACCCTGCATCGGTGGATGTTGTGGTGTCCTCATAAATGCCGGTGGCGGTGAGCCATGTTTTGATCCATGTGTTGGTGGTGGCTCATGTATGCCAGTGATGCTGCCCCATGCATTGGTGGATGTTGCAGTGTACTCATGTATGCCCGTGGCGGTAGACGATGCATTGGTGGATGTTGTGGTCTACTCATGTGTGCCGGTGGCAGTGTACCATGCATTGGTAGATGTTCTGGTGTCCTCATGTATGCCGGTGATGGTGCGAAATGCATTGGTGGATGTTGTGGTCTGCTCATGTATGCCGGTGGCGGTGCCCCATGGATAGGTGGATGTTGTAGTAAGCTCATGTATGCCTTTGACGATGAAACATGCATTGGTGGATGTTGTGGTGTGCTCATGTATGCGGTTGTCAGTGCCCCATGCATTGGTGAATGTGATGGTGGTGTGTCATGTATGCCGGAGGTGATGCCCCATGCATTGATGGATGTTGTGGTGTACTTATGTATGCCGGTGGCGGTGTCCCATGCATTGGTGGATGTTTTGGTGTACTTATGTATGCCACTGGCGGTGTAATATGCATTTGTGGATGTGATGGTTGTGGCTTATGTATGCCTGTGGTTGTGCCCCATGCATTGGTGGATGTTGTGTGTACTCATGTTTGCCGGTGGTGGTACTTGAGGCATTGTTGGAAGTTTTCGTGTACTTGTGTATGCCAATGGGAGTGCGTCATGCATTGGTGAATGTTGTGGTGTACTCATGTATATGAGTGGCGGTGTACCATGCACTGGAGGATGTGATGGTTATGTCTCTTGTATGAGGGTGGTGGTTCCCCATGCATTGGTGGATGTTGTGGTGCACTCATGTATGCCGGTGGCCGTACCTTATGCATTGGTGGAAGTGATGGTTATGTCTCTTGTATGATGGTGGTGGTTCCAAATGTACTGGTCGATGTTGTGGTGCACTCATGTATGCTAGTGGCGGTGCAATATGCATTGGTGGATGTTGTGGTGTACACATGTATGCCGGTGGTGGTGCACGATGCATTGGTGGATAGTGTGGTGTACTCATGTATGGCGGTTCTG
Source organism: Haliotis asinina (assembly GCF_037392515.1). Lineage (NCBI taxonomy): Eukaryota > Metazoa > Mollusca > Gastropoda > Lepetellida > Haliotidae > Haliotis > Haliotis asinina. The sequence continues at coordinate 39,573,263 of NC_090281.1, read as the reverse complement.
GTGCACCATGCATTGGTGAATGTTGTTATGTATTCATGTATGGCGGTGGTGGTGCCCCATGCAATGGTGGAAGTTTTGGTGCCCTCGTGTATGCCGGTGACAGTGCCATATGTATTGGTGAATGTTGTGGTGTACTCATGTATGTGAGTGGCGATGTGCCATGCTTTGGTGGAGGTGATGGTTCTGTCTCTTGCATGAGGGTGGTGGTTCCCCATGCATTAGTGGATGTTATAGTGTACTCATTTATGCCTGTGGTGGTGCACCATGCTTTGTTGGATGTTGTGGTGTACTCATATATGCCGGTGGTGGTGTCCCATGCACTGGTGTATCTGATTGTGGTGTCTTATATATGGCTGTGGTGGTGCACAATTGATTGTTGGATCCTGTGGTGTACTCATGTATGCTTGTGGCGGTGCCCATTGCCTTGGTGAATGTTGTGGTGTACCCATGTGAGCCTCTGGCGGTGTGCCATGCATTTGTGTATGTGATGGTGGTGTCTTTTGTTTGTGGTGTGGCGGTACACGATGCATTGATGGATGTTGTGGTGGACTGATGTCTGTCTGTGGTGGTGCACGATGCATTATTGGGTGTTGTGTTGATGTCATGTACGGCGGTGTTGGTGCACCATGCATTGGTGGATGTTGTTATGTATTCATGTATGGCGGTGTTGGTGCCCCATGCAATGGTGGAAGTTTTGGTGCCCTCGTGTATGCCGGTGACAGTGCCATATGTATTGGTGAATGTTGTGGTGTACTCATGTATGTGAGTGGCGATGTGCCATGCTTTGGTGGAGGTGATGGTTCTGTCTCTTGCATGAGGGTGGTGGTTCCCCATGCATTAGTGGATGTTATAGTGTACTCATTTATGCCTGTGGTGGTGCACCATGCTTTGTTGGATGTTGTGGTGTACTCATATATGCCGGTGGTGGTGTCCCATGCACTGGTGTATCTGATTGTGGTGTCTTGTATATGGCTGTGGTGGTGCACAATTGATTGTTGGATCCTGTGGTGTACTCATGTATGCTTGTGGCGGTGCCCATTGCCTTGGTGAATGTTGTGGTGTACCCATGTGAGCCTCTGGCGGTGTGCCATGCATTTGTGTATGTGATGGTGGTGTCTTTTGTTTGTGGTGTGGCGGTACACGATGCATTGGTGGATGTTGTGGTGGACTGATGTCTGTCTGTGGTGGTGCACGATGCATTATTGGGTGTTGTGTTGATGTCATGTACGGCGGTGTTGGTGCACCATGCATTGGTGGATGTTGTTGTGTACTGATGTATGGGGGTGTTGGTGCCCCATACATTGATGGAAGTTTTGGTGTACTCGTGTATGCCGTTGGCAGTGCGATAGGCAATGGTGAATGTCGTGGTGTACTCATATATGAAGGTGATGGTGCCACATACATCGGTAGATATGATGGTGGTGTCTTATGTATCCCTGTGGTGGTGTCCAATTGATTGGTGGATCTTGTGGTGTACTCATGTTTGCCTGTGGTTTTGCCCCATGCATTGGTGGATGTTGTGGTGTGCTCATGTATGAACAATGCGGTGTGCCATGCATTGGTGTATGTGATGGTGCTGTTTCATGTACGTCTGTGGTGGTACCCGAGGCATTGGTGCGTGTTGTGGTGTACTCATGTGTGCTGGTGATGGTGCTCTGTGCATTGGTGGATGTTGTGCTGTACTCATGTCCGCCAGTGGTGGTGCCCATGCATTGGTGGATGTTGTTATGTACTTATCTATGCTTTTGGTGGTGCACCTTGCAATGGTGGATGTTGTGGTGTACTCATGTATGAGGCTGATAGTGTGCCATGTATTGGTGGATGTTCTGGTGTACTCCTGTATGCCGGTGGCGGTGAGCGATGCAGTAGTGGATGTGATGGTGGTGCCTATGTAGGCGGTGGTGGTGCCCCATGCATTTGTGGTTGTTTTGGTGTACTCATGTATGCCAGTGGCGGAGCGCCATGCATTGGTCTATGTTGTGGTGTAATCATGTATGCCAGTGGCAGTGCGCCATGCATTGTTGGATGTTATGGTATACTCATGTATGTCGGTGTCCCATAAATTGGTGGATGTGATGGTGGTGGCTTATGTATGCCTCTCCTGGTGCCCCATGGATTGGTGGATGTCTTGGTGTACTCATGTATGCCGGTGGCCGTGCATGCTTCATTGACGGATGTTGATGTGTACTCATACATGCCCGTGACGGTGCGCCATGCATTGTTGGATGTTGTGGTATACTCATGTATGTGGGTGTGCCATGCATTGGTGAATATGATGGTGGTGGCTTATGTATGCCGGTGGTGGTGCCCCATGCATTGGTGGATCTTGTGGTGTACTCATGTATGCCGGTAGTGGTGCACCATGCATTGGTAGATGTTGTGGTGTACTCCTGTATGTTGGTTGCGGTGTGCCATGCATTTGTGGATGTGATGGTGGTGTCTCATTTATGAATGCGATGGTGTCCCATGCACTTTTGGATGTTGTTTTGTACTCATGTATGTCGGTGGTGGTGTGCCATACATTGGTGGATCTGATGGTAGTGTCTCATGTATATGTATGAGGGTTATGTTGGCCCATGCATTGGTGGATGTTGCGGTGTACTCATGTATGCTGTTAGTGGTGGACGATGCATTCCTGGATGCGATGGGGGTGGCTTATGTTTGCCGGTGGTGGTGCCCCATGCATTGGTGTATGTTGTGGTGTACTCATGTATGCCGGTGACGGTGGACCATGCATTGGTTGATGTTGTTATGTACTCATGTTTACCGGTGGTGGTGCCCCATGCAGGTGGTGGTGTGCCATGCATTGGTGGATGTTGGTAGGTACTTATGTATGGCAGTGGCGGTGCACCATGTATTGGTGGATGTAATGGTGGTAGCTTATGTGTGCCTGTGGTGATGCCCCATGCATTCGTGCATGTTGTCTGTACTCACGTATGCCGGTAGTGGTACACGATTCATTGATGGCTGATTTTTGTACTCATGTATGCCGGTGGCGGTGTGCCATGCATTGGTGGATGTGACGGTCGTTTCTCATGTGTGAGGTTGCTGGTTCCCCATGCAATAGTGGATGTGGTGCATGTATGCCTGTGGTGGTGTCCCATGCATTGGTGGATATTGTGGTGTACTCATGTATGCCGGTGTTGTGCCCCATGTATTGGTGCCGTCTTATGCATTGGTGGATGTTGTGGTATACCCATGTATGTTGCTGTCCCATGCATTGGTCCATGTGATGGTGGTGGCTTATGTATGCATGTGGTGGTGCCCCATGCATTGGTGGATGTTTTGGTGTACTCATGTATGCCGGTGGTGGAGCGCCATGCATTGGTGGATGTTGTGGTGTAATCATGTATGGCAGTGACAGTGCGCCATGCATTGTTGGATCTTGTGGTATACTCATGTATGTCGGTGTCCAATGAAATGTCCAATGTCTTTGGCTTTGTACGATGCATTGGTGGATGTTGTGCTGTACTCATGTATGCCGGTGGTGGTGGACCATGCATTGGTTGATGTTGTTTTGTACCTGTGTATACCGGTGGTGGTGCACCATGAATTACTGTATGTTGTGGTGTACTCATTTATGCCTGTGGTGGTGCACCATGCATTGGTGGATGTTGTTATGTGGTGGTGCACCATGCATTGGTGGATGTTGTTATGTACTTATGTATGGCAGTGGCGGTGCACCATGTATTGGTGGATGTAATGGTGGTGGCTTATGTGTCCCTGTGGTGATGCCCCATGCATTCGTGGATGTTGTCTGTACTCACGTATGCCGGTAGTGGTACACGATGCATTGATGGCTGTTTTTTTGTACTCATGTATGCCGGTGGCGGTGTACCATGCATTGGTGGATGTGACGGTCGTGTCTCATGTATGAGGTTGCTGGTGCCCCATGCATTAGTGGATGGTGTGGTGCACTCATGTATGCCTGTGGTGGTGTCCCATGCATTGGTGGATATTGTGGTGTACTCATGTACACCGGTCTCAGTGCACAATGCATTGGTGGATGTTGCTGTGTACTCATGTATACTGGTGTTGTGCCCCATGTATTGGTGTCGTCTTATGTATGAGGGTGTTGGTGCCTCATGAATTACTGGATGTGATGGTGGGTTTCTCATGTATGTCTTTGGCTTTGTACGGTGCATTGGTGGATCTTGTGGTGTACTCATGTATGCCGGTGGCGGTGGACCATGCATTGGTTGATGTTGTTATGTACTCATGTATACCGGTGGTGGTGCCCCATGCCGGTGGTGGTGTGTCATGCATTGGTGGATGTTGTGATGTACTCATACATGCCCGTGACGGTGCACCATGCATTGGTGGATGTTGTGGTATACTCATGTATGTCGGTAGTGGTGCACCATGCATTGGTAGATGTTGTGGTGTACTCCTGTATGTTGGTTGCGGTGTGCCATGCATTTGTGGATGTGATGGTGGTGTCTCATTTATGAATGCGATGGTGTCCCATGCACTTTTGGATGTTGTTTTGTACTCATGTATGTCGGTGGTGGTGCGCCGTACATTGGTGGATGTGATGGTAGTGTCTCATGTATATGTATGAGGGTTATGTTGGCCCATGCATTGGTGGATGTTCCGGTGTACTCATGTATGCCGGTGGTGGTGCCCCATGCAATGGTGGATGTTGTGGTGTGCTCATGTATGCAGTTTGCGGTGGACGATGCATTGCTGGATGCGATGGGGGTAACTTTTGTTTGCCGGTGGTGGTGCCCCATGCATTGGTGTATGTTGTGGTGTACTCATGTATGCCTGTGGTGGTGCACCATGCATTGGTGGGTGTTGTTATGTACTTATGTATGGCAGTGGCGGTGCACCATGTATTGGTGGATGTGATGGTGGTGGCTTATGTGTGCCTGTGGTGATGCCCCATGCATTGGTGGATGTTGTCTGTACTCACATATGCCGGTGGTGGTACACGATGCATTGATGGCTGTTTTTTTTGTTCTCATGTATGCCGGTGGCGGTGTGCCATGCGTTGGTGGATGTGACGGTCGTGTCTCATGTGTGAGGTTGCTGGTGCCCCATGCATTAGTGGACGTTGTGGTGCACTCATGTATGCCTGTGGTGGTGTCCCAT